>NC_083765.1:1091357-1136357 GCF_963514075.1 Conger conger | reverse complement strand
CCCTCCAGGGCCCTGAGACGGAAAGGCTGCACTTGTGTCAACAAAGTACAGATATGAACATTTCACATTTACATAAAGTGTTGTGTGTGTGCGCCCTGCAATGGATCGGAGGCCAGGATGTATTCCTGCCTCTCACCCAATGCATGGTGGGATAGGCTCCTTTGCTCATGTATTTTGTTCTAGAATTACGCATCCACTTGCTGGGAATACGCACATACAGAACCAAACGGGATGTGGGTTAAAGTGAGCAGCATTAAAAAGGTTTTGCAAGAATACCTAGAAGTGTCATACGATAATCCCCCAATTCTTAAAATAAAACCAGAAACATGTGGTAGTGGAGTGGCAGGTATTTCACCAGACTGAAAAGTGCATCCATGGTTGGGGATAGGACAAGACAATGCGTGTATCTATAAGAAACACCGGTTAAATAAGACAAAAATAATACATGAATGTGTCGCTCTTTTAATATATTTTTAACGGTCTTTTAAAAAATGTTCTCACATTCACCCTGCCACAAATTCAATACGAACGTACATGTGGATAATTTCCTTATTATTCAAGTTTGAAGCCAAGTTTAATTATGATTCAAATGATATGAATGCGTAGTTTATGTCTTGCCGACGCTTTGTTTCCTTGTGTTTTGGTCCTCTGAGGCCACCGTAGGGATAAGTATTGGAGATTGGTGTTGCTCTGAGGTAAGTTCTGATTCAAGGTCCAGTGCATGAAGTGCAAAGTGTTCCTCTGTTTCACCCCTTTTTTTTTTACTTCCGTACGCAGGAAAGCTGAATTTGAGTAGGGCCACATGACAAAGCACCCATGACTATCAATTTTATGGTAGAATACCTACAAGTACTTTTTGCCTGTTTTTTTTTTTTTTTTAAAGGACACACTGTTTTTAGTGCTAAACTGTGTAGAATTCATACTGTGTGAATTTAATTTAAAATGTTTTGTAAAACCTTGTCCCTTTTTTGCACATTGTTGCTTGTAGGTAACATTCCTCCACTAAAATTACCAATGAAATTAACTGGCTTGTTCAGATTGAATGTTTCCATATTTTTGCCTTTCTATTGATATACTTTAATGCAAAAAATGAATCTTCATTAAATATTCATTTTTACTACTGTGCTCTGTCCAAAAGTAACATATTCAATAGTACCCCTCCCCAAAAAAAAGTTTAAAAAAATAGTGGACCATGATAAAGTAAAAACCGGATTATATATTTTTTTCATCAATGATTTCATAAGGCATGCAGTAGAGGGTTAATTGGCTGTTCTATTTCAAAGGTTGAAGAAATGAGTGCCGTTTGTGTGAAAGAGTGCTGTTTGTATGAGTCTAGTAAACTTGCAACAATGAAGGAATGTTTTAATCACAGCAATCAGTGTCAAGAGACCGTCAGATGTTTGAGGGTTGTAGTAATCAGACAAACAATTGGGCTAAACTAAACAGCTTGAAAAATAAATACAACAATGCCAGAAACAATTCCAGCCTTGCTCTTTTAAACCTCACTTAAAACCCAGGGCATCTGCAAGAACCCCCCCCCCCCCCCCCCCCCATCTTAAATAAACTCCATCATCTCTGAAACTATATACAGTACAGACATGGTTCAACACATAAAACAATGCACACTTTTGCACAAAAATGACACAATCTGCTCATCCTGCAGGAGTTTCACTCATGTACGCCGTACAGTGCAGTCCATAAGTATTTGGACAGTGACACAATGTTCGTCACTACATTGCACTTAAAATGAAACAATGTATTAGGTTAAAGTGCAGACTGCCAGATTTAATCTAAGTGTTTTTACATCCACATAGGAGGAACCATGTAGGAATTACAGCCCTTTTTATACACCCCCCCATTTCAGGGTGCCATAATATTTGGGACAAATGGCTTCACAGTTTGGGTGGAGCATTGCTTCCTGAGTGCAGGTATTCAGTATCTTGTCTTTTTTAAAATTTTATTCATTATGAGGCTGGGAAATTAAATAATAGCCTGAGACATAGGCTTATCAAAGTAAATGGTTTGGAATGTTATAAAAAATAAAATAAAAAAAAGAGCACTCGTGAGTTCAGTCATTGCAAAGGTGTCCTGTAAAACCAACCGGCCTGTGGTTACCAGGACCACAGGCTCCAGCCTTTCCAACACGCATCTGGCCTCTCCCATACATGTGCTGACACATGCAGTCTCCACTGCTGCAATAGAAACGACTCATTTCTTGACTTTACAACATCAACAGAGCTCAAAAACGCACATTTTAATCGAGAACTATTTCTTCTCTTGCTGGAACCAGCTGACTGTCTCCATGGAAGCAGACATTTTCTGCCAAGCACACCCGTGTTCTGGAGCGGTGTCCATGTTTTCTTTGTAGTCCGACATTGAGAGCCCATTCTAATGGAGAGGAGACGGGGTGGTAGTGGAGGAAAGGAGGACACCTTTTTTATAGTATTTCGGAAGCATCCTTGGTCTCTCACCGTGAACTCAGCATGTGATTGGGGCCTGATTTTGGAGGTGGGGATCCAGAGATATTCTGACGTGTGACCTGAGAAGGACAAACAGGGACAGTCCCATGCAGGAAACTCCTTTAAATCACACACACACTCACACACACTCACACTCACACTCTCACACACACACACTCACTCGCTCGCTCGCTCGCTCACTCACACACACACACACACACGCACTCACACGTGCGCACACACATACACACTCACTCATGCACACATATATACACACAAACACTCACGCACACATATATACACACAAACACTCACACACACACAATCACACGTCAGTCTGACTGAACATTCCCTGATTTATAGGTCAGTTGGTTCACTGACTGATGTGGTTTGATTGATTGATTGATTGACTGGTTGATTTTTGATGTTTTTTACCTGGCCAGTTCTGCGAAGATATTCCCGGCGGTTCTGAAGCATCTTGGTGCAGCGGTCGACCACCTCTGTTTCCCGGCCAAGTAGCTGAGGTAATGTAGAAATTATCTGTAAAGAAAAACACATTCACTCGCTCTGTACACTAGAGCCTCTGTGTATGTGTGTGTGTGTGTGTGTGTGTAAAGGCCACAGCACTTGATATGATCAAACATTGAGCAAACATTGTGCGGACTCCATTGGTGAAACAATGTCTTCATAGTGTGAGGGAAACTGCAAGATTATGAATTTTCCTGTCACAACACTGTGTGCATCATGTTTCTTTACAGAAGGAAACTTACCAGCTTTATTTGTCATGTAAAATTTCAGGCTTGCTAACACCACTTAGTTTAACTGATAGGTACAACTTAATGTTGTCAACATAACGGTGAAAAGAAAGGTTATGTCAATGAATCATAAAGCCTATTGGTAGCATATTTAGAGAGAATAACCAAAGTAGATGAGGATACTGTTACGAATCCCTTCGGGTTGGGAAATGTATTGATCAAATTAAGCCTAGTGTGCTGGCCGAACCACAATGCCCCTAACTGGTCTTAATTAACGAGAGATTGCTAACCTCAGGTGTGTGCTGTGGGCCTTAGGGAAAAAGGAAAAACAAAATGGCATGGGACACAAGTGACAAAACAAAAAAGGGGAAAAAACCAAAAGAAAACAAGGAATGTCAGTGTGTGTAATTCCTAGTCATAACAATACATGATTGGCAATGGAAATGGAACATTTTATGTCAGACAGGTATGGCGAGAACCAATCCAGCACAGTGCACTAGATACTAGTTACTGCTGCAGAAGGAATACGGAAGCTGTACCTTGGCGATTACTGGATTCCAGTCAATGTTTTTGCTGTAGCAGGCCTTCTGCCAAACCTGGAACTGTGTCAGTACCTGCCTGGCCACATTCTAAAGAGAGACATGTAGAAATGTAGTCATGAACACACACACACACACACACAGGAGTTAATGGTAACAGTGTTATTATAGAGCAAGGATTGGGGCGACTTACGCTGAACTCTCTCTGCCCGTCCTTCGACTTTCGTCTTTTTGCTCGTGCGTTTGTGGTGGATAACTGGTGCACCTGCATCTGCAAGGATAAGAAGGAGATTCACTACGCTGTGCTGCCTGGCTGACAGTCCGCTAGTGAGAGGAAAGCAGGCTTCACAGACAAATGCGCGGAGCTAGCACTAGTGTTTGCGCTGTGCTGTCTGGCTCATTGAACCAATCAGTGTCATACAGTCAGTTTGGCTGTAGCACCACGTAGATTGTGTGAGATTAGGCTGAACTCCTACCTGTTATTTACACCTTATTTAGAATGCCCACACATGCAGTGTTCTTCAGTTGTCATGGTAACAAGACATCCTGAAAGCCTTGCGCTTCAGACTCCCCATTGAGGGAGTTGGGAGGGCTGAGTTCAGCCATTTTAACTCTAAAATCAGTGTGCAGGCTGTGTGGTTGCCAGATATGTGGTTGCCGGATTGAAGGGTTTTATACTGAATGACTCAACTGTGATATGGACTGGAGCAGCTCTGTGCTGTGGGGGGGGGGGGGGGGGGGGGGGTCTGGATCTCTGTCTGTAGTGAGTAATGTCCACTAACTGAACGCCGCTGATCTCTATGGAAACGGGTCATTTCACAGTCTACATGCACAGACCTCTCGTAAGGCAAACTGCGGGCAGCGATGTGCGATTTGAGTGTTTGAGAACACTGAGATATGATTGGCTGCTCTTCAGTGTGAATGCAGTCATAGTGCCAGTCACTGCTGCTGTCTCTCACACATACTTCAGAAGGCCCAGTACCCCCCGTACTGAGCCCAGCTCATGATCCCCCCATTTCCTCTCTTTCAGGGGCCAAATAAACAAGCCAAGAAGCACGTTACTGAATACGAGTTTTTACTCACTTTAATTAATGACAAATGGAAAGCATCTTTGGGTACGTCAGTTCACTTTTCCACACAGATCTGTTAGCAGCATGCTGATTACAGACATCAAAAACACCCAAATGGCAGCTTTGCATCACTGTTGCCCCATCGTTATCCCATGATGCACCTCTGCCCCTGCCTAAGCGCTGCTCTGCTGCACTACCTCTCACACCCACTGCTGCACCACTCTCTGCTGCCCCCTGCTGCTGCGGAGGGGGCTGCACGCTCAGGCTCTTTGAACAGGACTGCAGGGGGGGCACTGCGCCCTGTGGGGGAGGGCGGGGGGGCCGTGTGCTCTACCTGCAGGTCTCCTCTGTCCCAGGGCTCTCTGTGAGCTGCGTCCCATCTCATCTCCTCACTGCACACGGGCTGCATCTCCGCCTCCTCTTTAACGAGCGGCGCGTCTGCCACGCCCCCTTCCCATTTCACATTCAGGTACTGCAGAGGGGAGGCGCTGTGCCCCGCCCCCTCCTCAGCCGGGCGGGGCTGCGGCTCCCTCTGGGCCGGCGGACTGGCTGGCTCTGGTTCTGCAGCGTAAGAGGGGTCCAGCCCGTCTGGCTCACTGTCACTGTCCCCGAGTTTAAAGGGGGTCCAGGCCGGGCGCTGCCAGTGTCTGCCGCAGCGCTGAGGCCCAGCCAGACTGAGGCTGCGGGCGGAGCCTTCCTGTCCCTGCGACTCGTACGAGCCACAGCTCTCCCCGGCGGCCGCTCTGCTGCTCTGCTCTGCCAGGAGGCTGTCTGAAGAGGGCGCTGTGTCCTGCCTCACAGCAGGGCTCCACTCTGGCTCTCCACAGCCCTTACTGAGAGGAAGAGGAGGGGCTCCTTCGGCTCCTGAACAACACACACACACACTGTTTCAACACAACATAATATACACACACATACACACACTATTTCAACACAACATAATATACACACACACACTGTTTCAACACAACATAATATACACACACATACACACACTATTTCAACACAACATAATATACACACACATACACAGCTCTGGTTCAACACATCACAGTATACAAGCAAGCACATACTTCGACACACAAATATGTAGATGAACACAGATATAATAAATGTGTGTTTCACATGCTAAAATAGCAGCTTGGGTTCAGAGTGAGAAGGATGTTTCTAACCGGACGGTGTTCCTGAGGGCGGGTCCTCCGTCTCCTGGCTGGAAACTCCGGCTCTGCCGCAGTCCACACACCTCGCTCGCCCGCCGCTCTCTCGCTCCCTGCGCCGGCTCTCCCACCACTGCAGCCTCTGCCTCAAGGCCTCCACTTCCTGTTTGCTCCGAGCCACTTCCTCCAGGAAGCTGTCCTCCACCAGCCGGGTGATCTCATACATGGCCGACTTCAGCACCGTCTCCATGACAGCGGAGAGCTGCACTTGGAAAGTGAGGATGGCATCTGACATGTTGCCGAGTGTTTGAGCGCCAGGTGCACCAGCGTCTCTACTTCCTGTTTCAGGGTCTCTACTTCCTGTCCGCAGCACTCCAGTCTCTACTTCCTGTTTCAGGGTCTCTACTTCCTGTCCGCAGCACTCCAGTCTCTACTTCCTGTTTCAGAATCTCTACTTCCTGTCCGCAGCACTCCAGTCTCTACTTCCTGTTTCAGGGTCTCTACTTCCTGTCCGCAGCACTCCAGTCTCTACTTCCTGTTTCAGAATCTCTACTTCCTGTTTCCGGATCTCTACTTCCTGTCTGCAGTCTGGACCATCTACTGACCCTCCAGCCCTCTTCTTACCTTGGGGACCAAGGAGGAAACAGTCACCACAAATGACCCAGAAACCAGGGCCTTGTGTTTGTAGACACAAACAGAATAAGATCAAGATTATGTATTCATTGTATCGATTTTTTGTTTTGCATTATTATTATTTTTTATATAGCTAACTCACGCAAAACAAAATGAGGGTTTCATGTGCACGTGAACTGCTGGAATATTGGGCAAATTCACACTTCATGAGCACTTTTAAGTTTCTTCATTACTTCCCTTCTGCTCCAATGTGAGCACACAAATAGCCAGAACTCTCTAAATCCCAAACCACAGAGGTCTAATCTCTCTGCCAAAGGAGCCAAAACTATTACAATACACAGCCCAGACAAGAAAACGGACCAAACTACAAAATGGTTTCTTATCATCACCATGGAATAACCAAGAGAGCATTATATCCTCAGAAATTAATCAGAGAATTAGTTTTAACAAATGGTAATCAACCCATGGGGCTACCCCAATAGTTAGCTAGGAAGCTAATTAAGATAGCTTGTCAACCGAAACTTATTTTAGAACACATTTAAGTGCTTTGAAAAAACAAGCAAATAATATTGACTGACTATTACTGAGCATACAACAGCTAAACGTTACTCGAGGTACTAAAGTTTTGTATAGGCAGCTACCTAGCCAGCTAGCTTGCTTGATGTCAACAAAACAATAGCGAGATAGCGCGAGCTGGCTACCACTAACAGCTAAGTCACTGGGGAATGCTCTTTACTAGTAAGCGAAACATTATATTTATATTATTATTTTTAATACCGGTGGTGAGGTGAAGTTATTCCAGTGTTGTAGTATGTGTACATTTCACGCTTGCAGATACATAAAGCTGGAAATGTAGTTCTCCATGAACAATGACTGCTATCCCTACGGTGGCCTCCGAGGACTGAAACACAAAGCGTTGTTAAAAAGTATCGAAAGCGTTGGTTCCTATTTATACCGAAAATACTAATGTACACATAATTACCCCCAGCTTGGTCTCGAATTGGAATAATATGGAAATTATATTTGAGCTAAACGTGGGAATTATTTTTCCACATATATACTTTCATATTGAATTTGTGGTAGAATGAATGAGAAAACATTTAAATGAAAAGGGCTGTTTGGAATGGAATTAATTAACTCGCCTGTTTTTTTCCATGCCTCGCTGTCGTATTAGTTTTAGCTCAGAGCAAACGGAAGTTTGGGGAAGGGGGTGACCCGTCTATACGAAATACAGGTTAAATAACACAGAATACGATAATGCCAGAAACAATTCCAGGCGTGTTCTTTTAATTTAATTTCAAACCTTTTAAAGTCTTTTTTCAATTTAATGTTCTCTCATTCACTCTGCGACAAATTCAGTATAAGCATATGCCGTCCTCATAAGTTCGAGGCCAAGTTGGGGATAAGTATGCCTACAATTTTATTTCCGATATGAATCGGTATTTAGGTTTTAACAACGCTTTATTTTCACGTGTTTTGGTTATCTCAGGCCACCGTATGGATTTCTGAAATATCCTTAATGGAGAACTGTATCCGGTGAGTACATTTACAGCTTGTCTGACTACAAACCTGAAATGTACACCTACTACTGTACTTGAATAACTTCACGTCGTCGTTGTCATTGAAATATCATTATTTGCTTACGAGTAAAGAGCATTACCCAGTGACTCATCGCTCTCACTGACCTGCCTAGCTAGTGCTACTTCGCTAGAGCTATTGTTGATGTTCTAGCGAGCTGGCTAAGTGGCTAGCTAGCAAAATGTTAAACTAGCCTAGTAATTTGATGTAAGGTGACCTAATACACTGCTTGTATTCCATAGCGCTAAAATGTTGTGTAAAATGCGTTTTCCAGGTTGGGTTAACAACCTATCTTACTTGGCTTTGAAGTAACGTTAGCCTCAATGGTCCTTAGCTAATGTGCGAACTAGACATTCTGCCACCCAACTAACCATATATTAAATTATCTGAGAAGCATGTGATGAATTGATAGTTTTTGTCAAAGTCCAAACAAGACTACACACCATGTTACTTTAATCCGTTGTGGCTTTCGTTTGAGTGGATTAAAATGATTATACATCCAGATATGTCTTACATTTTAAAGTAAAACAAACTGATTTTCCGTTCTGAAATCATCTCAACGTTGTAAAAATTCTACCCCCTTAGTTTCAAAAGGCGCAACTGATTTTTTCCTGATAGAGCTCTTGTTTTTTTATGGTGATTAAGAAACTATTTGGTACTTAGGTCTGCTTTCTTGGAGTTGTAGTTGAGTTTTTGAAGACGTTAGTCTGCTTTTGGCTGAGATGTGGATCCTTTGGCAGAAAGATTTGACCTGTCCAGTTTGAGATTTAGAGAGTTCTGGTTATTAGTGTGCTCACATTGGAGCAGAAGGGAAGTAAATTAAGAAACTTAAAAGTGCTTAGGAAGTGTGAATTATTCCAACAGGTCACATGCGCATGTCATTTGTTTGGCTTGAATTAGCTATATAAAAAACATAATACAAAATAAAAAATATTTGTATTCTTTTTTTATTTGTGTCTGCAAACACAAGGCCCATTTGTGGTGACTGTTTTCTCCTTGGTCCCCAAGGTAAGAAGAGGGACCGGACTACTGTGGACAGGAAGTAGAGACCCTGAAACAGGAAGTAGAGACTGGAGTGCTGCGGACAGGAAGTAGAGACCCTGAAACAGGAAGTAGAGACGCTGGTGCACCTGGCGCTCAAACACTCGGCAACATGTCAGATGCCATCCTCACTTTCCAAGTGCAGCTCTCCGCTGTCATGGAGACGGTGCTGAAGTCGGCCATGTATGAGATCACCCGGCTGGTGGAGGACAGCTTCCTGGAGGAAGTGGCTCGGAGCAAACAGGAAGTGGAGGCCTTGAGGCAGAGGCTGCAGTGGTGGGAGAGCCGGCGCAGGGAGCGAGAGAGCGGCGGGCGAGCGAGGTGTGTGGACTGCGGCAGAGCCGGAGTTTCCAGCCAGGAGACGGAGGACCCGCCCTCAGGAACACCGTCCGGTTAGAAACATCCTTCTCACTCTGAACCCAAGCTGCTATTTTAGCATGTGAAACACACATTTATTATATCTGTGTTCATCTACATATTTGTGTGTCGAAGTATGTGCTTGCTTGTATACTGTGATGTGTTGAACCAGAGCTGTGTATGTGTGTGTATATTATGTTGTGTTGAAATAGTGTGTGTATGTGTGTGTATATTATGTTGTGTTGAAACAGTGTGTGTGTGTATATTATGTTGTGTTGAAATAGTGTGTGTATGTGTGTGTATATTATGTTGTGTTGAAATAGTGTGTGTATGTGTGTGTATATTATGTTGTGTTGAAACAGTGTGTGTGTGTATATTATGTTGTGTTGAAATAGTGTGTGTATGTGTGTGTATATTATGTTGTGTTGAAACAGTGTGTGTGTGTGTTGTTCAGGAGCCGAAGGAGCCCCTCCTCTTCCTCTCAGTAAGGGCTGTGGAGAGCCAGAGTGGAGCCCTGCTGTGAGGCAGGACACAGCGCCCTCTTCAGACAGCCTCCTGGCAGAGCAGAGCAGCAGAGCGGCCGCCGGGGAGAGCTGTGGCTCGTACGAGTCGCAGGGACAGGAAGGCTCCGCCCGCAGCCTCAGTCTGGCTGGGCCTCAGCGCTGCGGCAGACACTGGCAGCGCCCGGCCTGGACCCCCTTTAAACTCGGGGACAGTGACAGTGAGCCAGACGGGCTGGACCCCTCTTACGCTGCAGAACCAGAGCCAGCCAGTCCGCCGGCCCAGAGGGAGCCGCAGCCCCGCCCGGCTGAGGAGGGGGCGGGGCACAGCGCCTCCCCTCTGCAGTACCTGAATGTGAAATGGGAAGGGGGCGTGGCAGACGCGCCGCTCGTTAAAGAGGAGGCGGAGATGCAGCCCGTGTGCAGTGAGGAGATGAGATGGGACGCAGCTCACAGAGAGCCCTGGGACAGAGGAGACCTGCAGGTAGAGCACACGGCCCCCCCGCCCCCCCCACAGGGCGCAGTGCCCCCCCTGCAGTCCTGTTCAAAGAGCCTGAGCGTGCAGCCCCCTCCGCAGCAGCAGAGGCGTCTCAGGCAGGCCCAGCAGCCTCAGCCGCTTAAAGCCGCGCAGAATGCCACAGAGAGGCCTGCAGACCTCCGAGAACCGGCCGGGGGCACCTCCTACCATAGAGCTCTCACACAGTCAAAAACCACACAGATGTACCATAGAGGTCCCACGGTAGAGAGGCCGTTCAGTTGCACACGCTGTGGGAAGAGCTTTTCCCGCTTGCCGTACCTTAAAGAGCACCTGAAAACACACACTGGGGAGAAACCGTTCAGCTGCGTTCAGTGTGGGAGGGGCTTCACCAAACTGAGCAATCTTAAAGCGCATCGCAGGGTTCACACGGGAGAGAGACCTTACATTTGTACCAACTGTGGGAAAAGGTTTACTCTGAAAAGCAACTTGAAAAGACACCAGAGAATTCACACTGGAGACAGAGTCTTCAGCTTTAAATAGCACCTTCCTGTTGCTAAGTTCAGGGAACAGTTTCCTGTTTTTTGAAAAATACAGTGAGCTATTACGTTTGGGACATTCTTGAATTGCCTCTGTACTCCACAATTTCAGATTTGTAATCAAACAACGTAATTAAAGTGCACATTCTCAGCATGTCTTACCCCCCATTTCAGGACACTATCGTGTTTGGCACAAATAGCTTCATGAGTGTTTCTGATTAATCTGATGTGATCGGTTGCTGCTATAGTGCTGGTATAAGAAAGCTTTAAGTATCTTTCAGTATCCTTGATTCTAGGCTGTTGGTTGCCTTTGGGGTCTGTTCTTGGCATTTGTCAACATGCAGAGATTCTTCAGGTTGAGTTCTATCTGGCATAAATGGAAATTGGAAAAGCATAAATCCCGCGCCGACATTAAGAATTATTTTTTCCCGCACCGAGTAGTCACTGTGTGGAATAGCTTGCTACCTTATCTAGAGGAGACAAACACGTTTTCAATCCAGTAGGTGAATACTAGCGTACATATTGTCGTTTAATAGTGACGATGGCGAATTGATAATCAAGCTACAATTTAAACACGGAAGTGAACATCGATGAATAGATGAAGCAATATTGAACTGAACGAAAGTGTGTGGTTTCACGAAAAGTGAAAATAGTCTTGTTTGTTTATTAATGTTGGAGCCAGCAGTTTTTGCTTTACAGACGGCGTTGTCATGGTAACCTCCTGCGAGGTATTCTCTACCGCGCCTCGCCAGCGAAATAGCCAACACCCGGTACACAAGTGTCAGCAAACTGCCTATAGTATCTTCGCCTCTAACGCGTTGATGTTACACCCGAATGTTATTTAAGTAAGTCTCCTCGAATGGGCATTTTCGTTTTGCCATCATTTGCTTACGTTACCGTTAGCTATCGGTTTTTATAGCTAGCTAAGTTACGCTCTTAGACCTTTTCATGTCACAGAGTAAGTTAACGTAACGTAAGGGGAATACCAGCCCTGATAGCAAGATGTCTGTGGTTATGCCACAGTTTACGCCTCATTAAGTGTAGCTAGGTGTAAATATACTAGTTCAGCGTTTGTGTAGTGCAACCCATTTTGATTTAGTAATGTAACATGATTTCATAAACGCGTTATAATTAGCTAGGCTACATTTAGGCTTACGAATAGCTGCTGCAACGGCCCCTGGCAGGCCAAGGAAAACCTCTACATTTGATGACTAATAATTTCCCAGCAGATCAGCAGTTTCTGAGATACCCTGTCTGGCAGCAACAATCATTCCACGGTCACTTAGGTCACATTTTCCTCCCATTCTGCTGGTTGACATTAATGTTAATCAGCATTTGGCTGATTAGATAATCACGTAACAAAAGTAGGTGTATAGGTTTTCCTAATAAAGTGCTCAAGCAGTGTACAGAGGCTACACTGCAAGATGCAAACCATTAGTTTACCACTACAACAGGATGGCCAGGGAACAGTTTACTAAGAAGTACCTAAAAGAGCCTGTAAAGTTCTGGGGGAAAAGTGATGGTAAAAGCAAGGTGCAAGGCCAGAAGGAACTGCCCAAGAACCAAAACCCTGTCCCAGAATCTGAAAGATGGTGGTGGGGGTGTTCGGGGGGTGGATCGGACATGTATGGCTGGCATAGGAGCTGGCTCACCTTGTCTGCACTTATGATGCAACTGCTGATTCTGGCAGGAGAATGAATCCTGTACCAAAAACCGGAAAGTTCTTAACTGGCCAATAATTCACCCAATCTGAATCTGATTTGAATATGCATTTCACAAGAAGAGAAAACCGAAGGAACGGCCCTCTGAACCAAGCAGTGGCTGAAGATGGCTCCAGTTCCGGCCTGGCAGAGCCCCCCAGAGAAGCCACTTTGCTCCTGACTTCAAGCTGTCATTTCATGCAAAGATGTAAACGTTACGTTGTACTACATTAATGTGTCCCTAACATTATGGTGTATAAACAGTGCTGTCATTTCTACACAGTGAAACCAAATTGTAAAAAACGCCCTGTAATATAAGCTGAGAGTGTGATCACATGTGAACTGTTTGATTACAAATCTAAAATTGTGGAGTACAGAGCCAAATCAAGACAAAAAGGGCTGTGCCGAACATTATGGAGCTCACTAAATTATTTGAACCGTTAATCTAATGTAAGATATTTTCATTTTGACCCTACTTATTGTATTTCTTTATTGGTGTGTGTGTGTGTGCTTGGTATTTATTTAATAACCCTTCTGGTCGTCTATGACAAATAGGAAAAGCATGGCCTTGTGTAAGAGGGGAATGACTCAGTGATTAACTCTTGAGGGAAGAAATGTTACTTTTTACTTGCATTTTACGCTGTTTAATGCAGTTCCCAACCTCATCCTCATGAGAACACCTCATTCCCTTTTTTCCATGTGCCCCCAGTCTCTTTTATCCTTAACATTTAGTTACACCCCCTTTTTTTTTTCTTTTTTTTTACACACCACTGAGTTTGGTGATATCAATGAAAATATTTATGTGCAGGAAATGAACATTTCATGTGCTGAATCTGCACGCAATTGTGTGAATATTGAGTTGCCTCTTGAAGACACAGAATACTTTGTGTGACCTTTGAACCAAAGCTGTTGCTGAGCAGCTTTTGGGGTCTGCCTCAGGCAGTGACCGCTGATCTGAACGCCAGGGCCAGTCCTCCCTGCGTCCTCCTGTCTGGTGCTCAAAGTAACGGGGTGTGTGCCCACTACCAACATGCTAACATATACAAAACATGTTCAAAACCTGTATTTTGAGTTGAAATTAAAATAAAAATGAGTCAAAAATATCCAAACGTGTCAGGATTTCTGTTTGCAGTGCTACACCTCCCTGTCGTTAGCGCCGTTAGCGTTAGTTGCGTGACCTCCCACCCCGGGTTTGAGCTGTGTAAATGGACAGAACTGCTTCCTGCAGGACTACTGTTCAAACGGTTCGGTGCCATTTCCTGCGCTCTTTCAGAGGAGAAAAACTTTATTGACTGGAAGCCCCGGGGATGGCAGTCAGCTCCCGCTGGAGCTCCCAGGAAAAGGCAGGACCCTCCCACACCAGGGCTCCACAGTTGGTTCAGGAAAATCACCCAAAACCTCAGACCAGGGATATAATTCAGCAGTCGTAGGAGTAGCAGTGTTGTAGGAGGTTTTGCTGAATGGCTGAACTGCAGCTTAGTGTTTTTCTCTCTCTGGGGGTTCCAGGTGGCGTGTCTGCAGAGTGGCGGGGCCAGGAAGACCCATGCCCAGAGGCAGCGGGAGTACCGGGCACGGGTGAAACTGGACCCCAGCCGGTACCAGGAGCAGCGGGCGTCGGAGACGCTGCGGGTCAGGATGTTCCGGCAGCGGCGCAGCGAGGAGGCGGTGCGGCGGGACCGGGAGATGGCCCGGCTCCGGATGAGGGAATACCGCTCTCGCAAGAGACAGACCGAGGGCCCGGACGAGAGGGCGGGGCCGGAGGGGGGCGTGGCCATGGCCCTGCTGTCATAGGGGTGTGGCCATAGGGGATATGCAGCAGTCCCGCTGTCCTGCAGTCGGTCTGGCGCGGGTCGGTCTCACGCGGGTCGGTCTCATGCGGGTCGGTCTCGCGCGGGTCGGTCTCACGCGGGTCGGTCTCATGCGGGTCGGTCTGGCGCGGGTCGGTCTCGCGCGGGTCGGTCTGGCGCGGGTCGGTCTCGTGCGGGTCGGTATCCCTGGTCCTGGAGAGCCGCAGGGTGCGCTGGCTTTCTTATTACTCAGCACTTACCTGTTCAATGACAGCAGTCGACTACAGTTAACTCATTACATTACATTACATTATTGGCATTTGGCAGACGCTCTTATCCAGAGCGACGTACAACAAAGTGCATACCCATAACCAGGGATAAGTTCGCTGAAAGACCCTAGAGGGAAGTACAACTGCTACCTGTACAATAAAGATAAGGACGAGGGCCTTTTTTTTTTTTTTTTTGAACAAAGAAACAAACAGCAAAAGTGACCAAAGTTAATTATCCAAACACTGCTTACCTAGCCAACTAAAAATACCAATACACAAAGCAAGTCACAGAGACAACAATTAAGGTTCACAGGGAGGTAGGGAGGGATGGGGAGAGGTGCTGCTTGAAGAGGTGTGTCTTCAGCTTGCGCTTGAAGGTGGGGAGAGATTCTTCAGTTCTGACCTCAACAGGGAGTTCGTTCCACCACCGTGGTGCCAGAACAGACAGTAGTCGTGAGCGTGAGGTGGAGGTTTGGAGAGGGGGAGGCGCCAAGCGGCCTGTGGAGGCCGAACGAAGAGGTCTGGCAGGGGTGTAGGGTCTGATGATTTTTTGTAGATAAGCTGGGGAAGACCCTTTAACTGCTTGGAAGGCTAGCACCAATGTTTTGAATTTGATGCGAGCCATGACAGGCAGCCAGTGGAGGGAAGTAAGCAGGGGGGTGACGTGTGAGTATTTGGGAAGGTTGAAGACCAGACAAGCTGCTGCATTCTGGATAAGTTGGAGGGGTCTGATGGCGGACGCTGGGAGGCCAGCCAAGAGGGAATTGCAGTAGTCCAGGCGGGACAGAACCATCGCTTGGACCAGGAGCTGGGTCGAGTAGGGGGTGAGAAAGGGGCGGATTCTCCGTATGTTGTATAGGAAGAACCTGCATGACCGGGTCACCGCCGCAATGTTCTCGGAAAGGGACAGTCTGCTGTCCATCACCACGCCGAGTTTCCTTGCACTGGGTGACGGCATGAGTGTGGTATCCCCGAGGGAAATGGAGAGATCCAGATGGGGAGAGGTATTAGCAGGGATGAATATAATTTCAGTCTTGCCTGGGTTGAGCTTTAGATGGTGGTTGTCCATCCAGCTCTGGATGTCCCTCCGGCAAGCAGATATGCGGGCTGAACTCACCTCACCTGGTGTCTTGGGTTTGAATTGGTGGCTGATTTTAGGGTGTAAACAAAAATGAGCCTTGTGGCTCTCCAGGACCAGGGTCGGGGACCCCAGCGCACCCTGCGGCACCGCCTCTTGTCCGTCAGGCTGTTACCTCATATCCTCCTGCTAAATGCAAGACCCGCCCACCTGTCATTCAAATTATTATTCATGTAAAATACAAGAGATGTGACTTTCATTCCATTTTGTTAATTTTTTAACCCAAGAAGCTGTGATTAATGAGTGACTGACAGGTCTGCTGATCTGAGAATGGGTCAGACAAACGATGGACTGCCAATCCACGAAAAAGGCAAGGCCTCATCATCACTACAGAATACTCAGGTTTTCAGAGATGGACTGACTGCTGTGGTGATCTGTGCCAGAATCCAAACAGGAAGTGGAGTAAGTGTGACTTGAGTGTGTACAAGAAGTGTGAATGAATTATGGAGGACAATGGCTTCTGTGTTCTGTGAGAATCGGGCCTGCAATCTGTAATTTTGATGATTGAAAGTCATAGGTGTTAAATAAACATTTATTCTACTTAAATGCTTGAGAATCCTGGTTCATGTGCAGAAAAGGGTGCGAGGCAAAACTGTAAATAGTTTTTTATTGCAGAAGGGGAGTCAGTTCATCCAGCAATATTACATATTTCAAGTGCCACAGGGGTGGGGGGTTCCCCTCAGTCCCCTACCATTATGAGTCCACAAAATGAGAAAGAACAGTCAGAGACACAGGCCATACCCGAGGCTTTCCCAAACTGTTTGGGACATCGATACGAAGAACGTGCTCTGCTTTAATGGAAGGAAGGAAGATACTATGTGTAGGGTATGTAGGGCCTGAGTCTATGTGTAGGGTATGTAGGGCCTGAGTCTTCCCCCACAGGCTCCGGAGATAGTGGGGGTTAATGGTGCATGCTCCTGGGTTAAATTACTTTACAGCCACATTTTGCCACAATACCAGAGGAAGCCAGCAAGCTGACCAGCCCTGAGTGATAATGCCAGATATAATAATAATATATAATAATATAATAATTTCCGTCTTACACTTTCATTACAGCTGCTGTTCAGTATGCATATCTCTTCCCTCGCAGTCGTCTGCTGAGAGAAAGGAGGGTAAAAGGGCCGTACACACGCCGATGGGTCTCAGCAGGAGAGACGGTGCACACAGGATGTGGTGTAGACTATGTGCCAGGCAGCCGGCTGCACGTGGCAGAGAGTCAGACTGAAACCAGGCCAGCGTGGGCCGCACGCTACGACCCTCTTTACAGAACACAATATAACATCACGTCATATAACATAACATGGTATAACATAATATAATATAACATCACATCACGTGATATATAACACCACATAATATAGCAATATCACATCACATGATGGGACATAATATAACATCACATCATATGATATAATATCACATCACATAATATGACATAATATAATATCACATTACATGATATAACATCACAACACACAATATAACATCGTATAATATAACATTACATATAACACAAAATATAACCTCACATAACATAACGTAATACCATAATGACGAGAACAGTCCATTCAGCCCGGCAGTGCTTGTCTTTTTCCACTACTAAAATGTACCTGCTGCTTAGTTTGCTTAGCACTATTTAATTACACTTTATCAAGCCTGCTCTTGAAAACCTCCAAACATTTCCTGATGAACTATTCCACACAGTGACCACTCTCTGTGAACGATACATCCTAATGTCTGTGCAGAATTCATCCTTTGCCAATTTGCATTTATGCAAATTGTTCTTGTTCTGCTAACCAAACGCACCCTGAGCAATTACCTTTGTTAATCCCTTTAATTTATTTAAAAGCCTCAATCAAATGTCTCTTGCATTTACTTGCATTGCTCCTTTTAGCCTTTAGCTCCTTTTGCTCATCTTAAGTCTTTCCTCATAACTTTTATCTTTTATACATGGAATCAATCTGGTTGCCTTTCTTTGAACCTTCCCCAGTGCCTCTATATATTACGGCCCCCAGAACTGCACACAGTACTCTTAGTCTGATATTGTATACGGTGAGTATAACTTCTTTAGATTTATACTTTGCTATGCATCATATTGGCTTTAAAAAAAAATGCTACAGAACATTGACCAGAACCTGAAAGGCTTTGACCAACTATTACCCCCAAGTCTTTTTCATCTTGAGCACACTACCCTTCTACCCCCCGTAAAGTAATCCTGCCTTGTGTCTTTATGTCCCGCATGTAAAACTTTACATTTAGGTTTATTAAATTTTATTTGCCAGGTTTCTGCCCACTTCTGGATTCTGTTAAAATATGATGATTTGTAATATTTACTTTAGTAGATTCCAAACCTCCAAGTTTTGTATCTTCCGCGAATTTAACAAATGTACTTTCAATGTCTTGTTGAGGTCATTTATGTAAATTAAGAGCACTGGCCCCTGTACTGAACCTTGTGGGACTCCACTTCCCAGCATGCCCTGCTCAGATAAGATCCCTCGTACTCTTTGTGTTCTCGTATAACCAGTACCTTATCCAGCCTTTTGGAAAGTATAATATCATCAGCCCTCCTATCATAAAAACACCTGGTATCTTCCTCTAACAATGCCCACATTTTGTCAGGTATGACCTTCCCTTGCTAAAACCATGTTGGCTATTCCTTGGAATGTTATTATTTTCAAGAAATAATTCTAGCTTGTCTCTAATGATAGGTTCCTGTATTTTACATGTGATGCAAGTTAAACAGACAGGCCTGTAGTTTCCTGGACCAGCACAGCCCCCTTTCTTATACATTGGTATTACATTGTAACTAGTTGTATTTCTTCCGTTTCTAAAGACTGTAAAAATACTTACCAGTGGTTTAAAAGCTGTGTATAAGTGCTTAATAAAGGTCATTAGAACAACTGCAGAACAGGTCGGATAAGGTACAATTCACATATGGGACCAGTTGTCTACAGCCAGGAACATCAAGTCTAGTACACTTGGAAATAGGCCAAGTCAGGAAGTATTTCAGCTCAGTAAGTCCGACACTCACCTTAGCCTGAGTGGCTATGACGCCTGTCTCAGAGATGCACATACCTTCTGGGCTTTTTCTTTTTTACAGTTACAGTATTGAGGGTCATTTTTCTAAATGGTAAATGGTCTGTTTTTTCTATAGCACCTTGATCCAAAGTGCTGTACAATTGATGCTTCTCATTCACCAATTCCAATACACTACTTACACCAATGCTGATTGGGGGTGAGGCGTCTCGCTCAGGGACAGCTCGACACACCCAGAGCGTACTTCTGTAATGTTGTGCACGTAATGCTGAGGTCATGGCTTATTATGTACCCCATAATATCCCACCACAAACCACTCTCTCCCAACAGTATTATCATATACGTTTTATTAACAAATAAGCACTAGGGAACAAAGTTGCAAACATTATAAAATTGAAAGCATAGCAGTCTAAACATTATCCATCTGATCATTATCCATCATTATCCAAGGAACTGATTCGGCAAGCAAAAACATTAACAGAAAACTATTATCACAAAAAGATCTAACAGGTGGACTAGAGCTGTCTAAATTCCTCTGATGTGTTTAAAAACTGAATGCCCTTACCACGTAAGTCTTCTATATAATAGACTCAACACCAGAAAAAACTGTTTATATGTAACTATTTTTAAAAAATGAAAAATGTTCAGTGCTGTGGAAATTATTAATTAGCTGTCTCAAGTCTGCTGATAAAAGAACTAAATGAAATCAGACTGAAGGCTTGCAGACTGGAGGTCTGATGGTTTTCAAGGTGACAGAGAGGAGAGTGAGGTAAACAGAGTAAGAGAGATGGGTGGAGGGGAAAATTAATTCAATCAGCATTTGTTCTTGACTTGACAAATAGAAAAAAGTGATCATTATTCCCAATGAAATTTTTTTTTTTGATTTCAGTTCATTTGGAGTGATGCTGAGCTTATTCACAGTAGCATGTATGAACATACACACATACACACACACACGCACACATGCACACACACACACCCAGCACACACACACACACACATACACACACACACACACACACGCACACATGCACACACACACACCCAGCACACACACACACACACATACACACACACACACACACACACACACAAACACACACCCAGCACACACACACGCACAAACATACACACACACACACACAAACACACACCCAGCACACTCACACACACACACATACACACACACACACACACACCCAGCACGCACACACACACACACACCTCTAGCCTCTATAAAGAACAATTAGTTGGCTGGAATTTCCTCAAAGATGGCGGACCTCAATCAATTTCCGGGTCAAGCAAAGAACAAGGAGAAATGAGGTGAAAAATAAATGATTGGAAAGAGCCCTACTGTCTCTCTTCCCTCTCTATTCCCATCACTCCTTCCTCCCTCTGTTCTTCCCTCTCTATTCCCATCACTCCTCCCTCCCTCTGTTCTTCCCATCTCTCCCCATGCTCTCTCTCTCCGCCCAGCTGGTGGGCGTGGTCAGGGAGCTGGCTCCTCCCCCGGGGCGGTCTCTCCTCCAGCGGCAGGGCGCCGCCCCCTGCAGGGCCCGTTGCCGTAGCGACCGGTCGGCCGCCCCGTAGGCCAGCGGGTTCAGGCAGCTGTGGGCGAATCCCAGCGGAGCCGCCCAGTACATCCCCGCCCTGGCCACGCCCCCCAGCCCACTGCAGCCCGGGGGCGGGGCCAGGAGGCGGTCCAGCGCTGCCAGGAGCTTGAAGGCGTTGAAGGGCAGCCAGCAGAGCAGGAAGGCCCCGCCCACAAACAGCGCCATGCGCAGGGCCCGGCGCAGGGAGGCGGGGCTGCCCGAGGCCCCGCCCCTGCCCCGCCCCCGGGCGTGTCTGCGCAGCGCGCGCACCAGCGAGCTGTAGCAGGCGAGGATGAGGAGCAGCGGGAGGAAGAAGGAGAGCAGCAGCAGGGCCAGGGACAGGCCGGGGGGGTAGGCCCCCGCCTGCTCCTCATTCTCCCCGCAGCGGGCGGGCCCCCCCAGCCTGTCCCTCTGGAGCTCCCGCACCTGCAGCACTGGCACCGCCAGCAGGGCCCCGCCCAGCCAGCACAGCCCACAGCTGCCCCCAGCCCACAACCGCTTACGCACCCGCCTGTACACACCCGCGTGCACCACCGCCACAAACCTGCAGGGGGAGACAGAGAGCACAGCTCAGTCCTCCGTTAACACACACACCCACGCACACATACACACACTCACACCTACACGCACACACATGCATACACACACGCACACATACGCACACGCATACATACACGCACACGCACATGCATACACACACGCACACATACGCACACGCATACATACACACACGCACACATGCATACACACACCCACGCATACATACACACACGCGCGCATACATACACACACGCACACATACGCACACACACATACATATACACACGCATACATACACGCACACACACATCTACACACACACATACATACACCCATGCATACATACACACACGCACACATACGCACACACACATGCATACACACACGCACACATACACACGCATACATACACACACACACACACACCCCCACGCATACGCACACATACACACACACACACACACACCCACGCATACATACACACATGCACACCTACGCACACACACATACATACACACACGCACACATACACACACGCATACATACACGCACACACACATACGCACACACATGCATACACACACGCACACTCACACCTACCCACACACACATACATACACACACATGCATACACACACGCACACATACACACACGCATACATACACGCACACGCACATGCATTCACACACGCATACACACATACGCACACACATATGCATACACACACGCATACACACGCACACTCACACCTACGCACACACACATACATACACACACGCATACATACACACACACACCTACACACATGCATACACACTCACACAGACACACATACACATGCAAAACAAGTAGAAAGAAAAAAAAACACTACAGTAAACCCAAGTATCCGTATCTGTGTGAGTTAAAGTGGACCCAGTATCTGCGTGAGTTAAAGTGGACCCAGTATCTGCGTGAGTTAAAGTGGACCCAGTATCTGCGTGAGTTAAAGTGGACCCAGTATCTGCGTGAGTTAAAGTGGACCCAGTATCTGCGTGAGTTAAAGTGGACCCAGTATCTGCGTGAATTAAAGTGGACCCAGTATCTGTGTGAGTTAAAGTGGACCCAGTATCTGTGTGAGTTAAAGTGGACCCAGTATCTGCGTGAGTTAAAGTGGACCCAGTATCTGCGTGAGTTAAAGTGGACCCAGTATCTGTGTGAGTTAAAGTGGACCCAGTATCTGTGTGAGGTAAAATGGACCCAGTATCTGCAGCATATATGGCATGGACTATGGAAACGTATGAATGAGCAGTGAGCCCCGGGACCAGGAAGTCTGGACCGGGATTGGAGAGGAACACAAGCATTTGTTTCAAGGTGCTGAAGGTCTTCTCCCAAGGCTCAGTTCACTTTACTGGGTTTCTGCCAGTCGTGGTGGTGAGGTTTGTTCAGCCATAGTGGCAAACTGTGCCACAAACGGCCGATAACAAACCACTGAGGCCAAGGAATGTGTCCTGGGCTATTCTACACTGCCTCAACTTTGTCCACCTGGGGACAGATTTTCCCATTGCCCAGATACCCCTGGTACTTGGGCTTGTGATGCGCCCATGCGCATTGTATGCTGTTCAGCCGTGTTAATCTCGCTCAGCACCCTCTGGAGATCCCGGGTCTTACAATAGATTACCACATCATCCAGGTCGGCAGGGCTGTATCCTTCACAGTCCAGAAACACCCAGTCCGTCAGTCCCAAAATGTCACAAGGGCTCCCTGGAGACCTTACTGTGAGCAGCTGATGCCTCCCTGGACTGCTTGTCCACTGGCACCTGCCAATGTCCTCGGCAGAGGTCCATGTTTGTGAAGCGCCCACCGGCTCACCCTGCAGTCTCTCAGGTAGGGATGCTGTCGAAAGGCTCAGATCTTTCACATGCTGTACCACATCAGTACGGCCAGGCCTTCCTCAGACAGCAGCCCTGAGCTCCTCCTGCTGCTTTCCCAGGTTGCGTGCAGCAGATCGCGGGTATTTACCGGGGCCCTTGCACTGTTGCACTATTTTCGACCATACAGCGATTCAAAAGGTGCATTAATTTAGACGTGAGGTTTGGCCCCTGGTCAGTAATGCTGAAAGGATCTTTGGGGTGGTGATTGACCGGAGAGGAACATAAACACACACATGTGCACACTTGAACACTTTACACACATGTACACACACACACACACACACACACACACACACACACACACACACACACACACACACACACAGCTTACCTGTCAATGCTCATAACAGTCAGCAGTAACACTCCAACATGCATGGTCAAAGCCGTGATATAGGGGGCCAGCTGCAGGAGAAACAAGATCACATACTTTAGACCTCCATCAGCCACTCCCTCCATCAGCCACTCCCTCCATCAGCCACTCCCTCCATCAGCCACTCCCTCCATCAGCCACTCCCTCCATCAGCCACTCCCTCCATCAGCCACTCCCTCCATCAGCCACTCCCTCCATCAGCCACTCCCTCCATCAGCCACTCCCTCTCTCACACACACACTCCCTCTCACACACACTCCCTCTCTCAAACACACACTCCCTCTCACACACACTCCCTCTCTCAAACACACACTCCCTCTCACACACACTCCCTCTCTCACACACTCCCTCTCTCACACACACACTCCCTCTCTCACACACACACTCCCTCTCTCACACACTCCCTCTCTCAAACACACACTCCCTCTCTCAAACACACACTCCCTCTCTCAAACACACACTCCCTCTCTCAAACACACACTCCCTCTCACACACACTCCCTCTCTCAAACACACACTCCCTCTCACACACACTCCCTCTCTCAAACACACACTCCCTCTCACACACACTCCCTCTCTCAAACACACACTCCCTCTCTCAAACACACACTCCCTCTCACACACACTCCCTCTCTCAAACACACACTCCCTCTCACACACACACACTCCCTCTCACACACACTCCCTCTCACACACACTCCCTCTCTCAAACACACACTCCCTCTCACACACACTCCCTCTCTCAAACACACACTCCCTCTCACACACACACACTCCCTCTCTCACACACTCCCTCTCACACACACTCCCTCTCTCACACACTCCCTCTCTCAAACACACACTCCCTACACACACACACTCCCTCTCTCAAACACACACTCCCTCTCACACACACTCCCTCTCACACACACTCCCTCTCTCAAACACACACTCCCTACACACACACACTCCCTCTCTCAAACACACACTTCCTCTCTCAAACACACACTTCCTCTCACACACACTCCCTCTCTCAAACACACACTCCCTCTCTCAAACACACACTTCCTCTCTCAAACACACACTCCCTCTCACACACACTCCCTCTCACACACACTCCCTCTCTCAAACACACACTCCCTCTCACACACACTCCCTCTCTCACACACACACTTCCTCTCTCAAACACACACTTCCTCTCACACACACTCCCTCTCACACACACACACTCCCTCTCACACAGACTCCCTCTCACACAGACTCCCTCTCACACACACTCCCTCTCTCAAACACACACTCCCTCTCACACACACTCCCTCTCACACACACTCCCTCTCTCAAACACACACTCCCTCTCACACACACTCCCTCTCTCAAACACACACTCCCTCTCACACACACACACTCCCTCTCTCAAACACACACTCCCTCTCTCAAACACACACTCCCTCTCACACACACTCCCTCTCTCAAACACACACTCCCTCTCACACACACTCCCTCTCACACACACTCCCTCTCTCAAACACACACTCCCTCTCACACACACTCCCTCTCTCAAACACACACTCCCTCTCACACACACTCCCTCTCTCAAACACACACTCCCTCTCACACACACTCCCTCTCTCAAACACACACTCCCTCTCACACACACACACTCCCTCTCTCAAACACACACTCCCTCTCACACACACACACTCCCTCTCTCAAACACACACTTCCTCTCTCAAACACACACTTCCTCTCTCACACACTCCCTCTCTCAAACACACACTCCCTCTCACACACACTCCCTCTCTCAAACACACACTCCCTCTCACACACACACACTCCCTCTCTCAAACACACACACAGGGATCAAGAGATAAGAGCAGTTGTCTGCCAGTCCCCGCCCTGGATGTGTCGAGGTGTCCCTGAGCAAGACCTCTAACCCTTAATTGCCCTTGAGCTGATTGGTTCTTTGCATGGCAGCTTATTGCCGTTGGTGTGTGAGTGTGTGTGTGTGAGTGTGAGTGTGAGTGTGAGTGTGTGTGTGTGTGTGTGTGTGTGTGTGTATGTGTGTGTGTGAGTGTGTATGTGTGAGTGTGTGTGAGTGTGTGTGTGTGTGTGTGTGTATGTGTGTGTGTGTGTGTGTGTGTGTGTGTGTGAGTGTGTATGTATGTGTGTGTGTATGTGTGTGTGTGAGTGTGTGTGTGAGTGTGTATGTGTGTGTGAGTGTGTGTGTGTGTGTGAGTGTGCGTGTGAATGGGTGAATGAGAGGCATCAATTATAAAGCACCTTAGACAGAAGCACGATATAAATATAGTCGTTCACCATTATTCCCTCTGTCACCCCCTCCATCTCACCTTGCAGCTGGTCTCTCCTCCGGCCCAGGCTCCCTCGTTCCCCTCGCTGTGGATCCAGAGCGGCAGCGCTCCCAGGAACAGCAGGTCGGAGATGGCCAGGTTCCACGCCAGGATCTCACTGGTCCTCCAGCCCCGCCCCCTCCTGCCAGGCCCCGCCCCCCGGCCGGAGCCCCACCCCCACAGGGCTCCCAGCAGGCCCAGGTTCCCGGGCACGCCCACCAGCAGCACCGCGCAGTACAGCCCCGCCCTCAGGCCCCCAAGCCCCGCCCCCAGCCCCGCCCCTGCACACTCCTCACTGCCCAGCCCCGCATTTGACACATTGTTGTCATAGTAACCGTAGTCCAGGTAGAAGTCCTCAGTTAAGTTAAATTCCTGGCCAATGGCAGCAGAGCTCCCTTCGGCTGATCCAATCAGGTGTGAATCCATTTCTGTATTGACTCCGCTGTTCTGCTCAAACCTGACTAGCTGTGCATTTGCCTGCTGGTCCCAGAGTCTCTGTTCAAAAGGAGAATATTCTTCTCTGAGTGTCTCTGTTCAAAAGGAGAATGTTCTTCTCTGAGTGTCTCTGTTCAAAAGGAGAATGTTCTTCTCTGAGTGTCTCTGTTCAAAAGAAGAATATTGTTCTCTGAGTGTCTCTGTTCAAAAGGAAAATATTCTTCTCTGAGAGTCTCTGTTCAAAAGAAGAATGTTCTTCTCTCAGTAGCTGCCTTGCTCTTTAATACCGACCTCATTCTGCTTACTTTTCTGAAAAAAAAAAAAAAAAATGCACCTTCACCTCATTTTTGGCGGCATTGCTTTGGCAAGCACAATGAATGTGTTTGTGTGCCTACCTGAAACACAGTGGTGTCATCACTTTTCACTTAGAAACCACACAAGAGCTCCACGACAATCATTGGTGGATGCCCTCTAGCTATACTTCTGAGAGCCGTTCCTCCCTCCATGGACTATCGGCAGAAGGGATCCACAGATCACCGCTGACTTTGTGGAAAAAAAAAAAAAATTAATCATAATTCAACACCGTCATTGCTGAAGTGCTCTTCTTGGGATTGTAAGATGTCAACATTGTGTCCTTTTCCATTATTCGCAGGCCGCAGAGGAGGCCAGAATGTGTGCTTTCACTAAAACATTAATAATTTCACTCCGTATTTGGGTTATTTTTAATTAACAATTAATATTGTAATAGTTACAGTATATTATTGCCATTAAATGTTCTGCCCAGAATTCTGAAGAAACAGAAATCTCAAACAACAAAATACGTTCCGTGATTTTAAGTTCAAATTGATAATAGACTAATTATAATTAACAGTAGCGAAAATTGTAAAAAAGTGTCACACCATATCCACCCGATAAAATTAATTCAAGGCCACAGACTACAAACAATATTGCTGAATAAATATAACTTGGTATTATTAATTAGATTGATATAACGCGTAATATTATTGATTCATCCGGTAATTTGCCTTGATTTTATTGTGCAACTGGGGGTGTCATTCTTTACAGTTTTACAGCGCCAATGATACTGAAACATCAACTCGGCTGAATTATTTTCAACAAACCTATGTTTTACTATGTTTTACACCGTCACCCACATATTTTTATCCGGAAATTCTACATAGCACAGACAATCGAATGCCTGGAAAACAGCTACCTACAGCTTTTCAACTTACAGTGACCTTTATATAGTTTGTTCGGACTGTTCATAGTCAGAAAAACTGTGTGAAAATAAAATGTAGTTGCACGAAGATAAGACGTGCTGATAATTATGGTTCGTTTTTCAATTATGTGATTCTCTGGAAAAACGAAGGTAATTATACACTCAGTGAGCACTTTATTGGGTATTTATTACTTCTTTTTTTTGGACTTATTTAGTCTTCAGCTGCTGTAGCCTGTCCACTTAGAGTTATGACGCGTTGTGTGTTCAGACGTGTTCTTCTGCACACCACTGTTGTAATGTGTGGTTATTTGCGTCACTGTCACCTTCCTGTCAGCTTTGACCAGTCTGGCCCTTCTCCTCATTCTCCTCTCATTAACAACGCTTTTCAGCCCGTAGAACAGAAAAAAATGGATGTTTTTTGTTGAGCGTGAAAATCCCAGGAGATCAGTAGTTTCTGAGATGCTTAATCAACCCTGTTGCTCCCTGGTACCAACAATCATTTCACGGACAAAGTCACGTGGATGACATTTTTCCCCATTCTGACATTTGGTCTGAAAAACAGCTGAACCTCTTGATCACGTCCGCATGCTTGTATGCATTTAGTTGCTGCTACATAATTGGATGATTAAATATTTGCATTAACAAGCTGGTGTACAGGTCTACCTAATAAAGTGATCACTGAGTGTAAATTACATCATACTATATTATATTATAGATTATATTATATTATATTTTATTATATTATATTATGTTATATTATATTGTATGAATTATTGTTCGGCCTATTTTATTCTAAGTAATTGTCTAATTATAACAATCTTGTTATAACGGCCATTTCTCTGAAGTTTTATTTATCTTTCTGTCGTTATAACTAGCTCGTAGGGACGGTTTATTTCCACCACTGAGTAAATATTTAATATCGGTTACTGCGCATTTTATATTGAAATCGTGTTTGCGTAACAGGGTACACTTATCTACGTACTCGTGTCCGTTGTCCTGTATGTTGCCTATGTATTCTTTGCAAACTAAAGACAGTAAGCTATTAAATACATTAAATTCATTTGTGCGATTTATTATCCCTGGCCATATACATTAAAATGGTCGCTGTTGTATCAGGGTTCTTTTTAAATGAATGATCGCTGTTGTATCGAGTTTATTTTAAAATGGTCGCTCTTGTATCGCGGTTTTTTTAAATGATTGCTGTTGTGTCAGGGTTATTTCTCATGTTCTTTTGTGATTAATATCGTCTATACGTGTAATGTTTAATTTCTGCTGGTGTTCGGGGTCAAAAGTTTACCAGGCGCAATATGAGTATTATTATGGGGTATGGAAAGATTACTCAGAAACACACACTCACGCTCACACGCACACTGTGTTCTATACCCAGGATTATCTGTTCTCTGATTCATTCCAGCACCACATTTCATCTCATTCATCGCAAACAGGCTTATGTGCCGAAAGATGTGACCTAATTCGTAAAATAATTAAACAATTAGCCTATCGTTAAATATAAACATTATGATAAACTATACGGATTTATTTATGGAATCTGTAAAATTGATATTAAGACTACATTATAGTTCGCTTATTTTGAAATCTGCAGCTGACCTGAATGGACGGGACACTTTCCTCACGCACATGGTAATGCTAATTTGAATTGAAAAATATATATTATACGTTTTGTTGCAAATAATAGGAGCTCGCATTAAAATAGGGGCCTACAAAATGTGACGCAAGTTTAGATGCAGTTCAATCAATGCTAACATAGGCTTCACGCAACGGCGTATCTGTTAAAACTCAATATTAATATCCGAGAACGAAATGTTGTAGTTATTATTATTATTATTATTATTATTATTATTATTATTGTTGTTGTTGTTGTTGTTGGTGTTGTTATTATTATTATTATTATTATTATTATTATTATTATTATTATTATTATTATTATTATTAGGCTAGTAGTTCTGTAGTAGCTAGTAGTGGCCTAACTAATAAATAATAAATAGAACATTTCATATTTGCAATTTCAGCTATCGTAACAGCGAGAATATCACAGGCTATTTAACATATAGGTGAAGCATCACAAATTAAACATTTTGGGATATGTGTATGATAGTTTAGAAATAAAATAAAGCAAGAAAAAGTGGTAATGGATACATAATACGATAAAGAAAAAGACTCAGATTTCTTTTCTCAGTGACACGAGCTTTATTCGTTCTGAAGTTGGTTTGGTTACTTTTTTGTGCCCGTCTCGTGCCCGTCTCGTGTGCACTGCTGTGTGCTTTGCGGTGCTCATTTTTATAACAGTTTTACCTTTCAAGTAGCTTAACTGCCTATTCCACTTCAAATAAACGAACCAAAATCTGACAAAATCAACGATATGCATGTTTGTGTTTCTTGTTAGAAGAACAATGTTTTCTGAATGCCTGTATCTTTTCATGGCATTCTTCAAGAAACGAATATCATATCTTCAGAAACTGAATTCGGATTGTAGTAAATGCAAGATTGAGAGGTTGATATATTCGGGGAGCAATGCAAATACGATATCTATATATTTTATTCAGTTTATTGTCATTTTTAAGAGAATGAAAGTGTTAGACCAGCACATTTTCTTCTTAATTTACTTTTAAATGCTTAATCGCTAACGAGTGAGCCACACCCGCTGTGTGTTAGAAATGTGACCCAGTCTCTCCCGGTGCACTCACCCCTGTGTTTGCGCGTGGCTCGAGGAGAGTGAACTCTGGCGCTCACGAGTTCGTTCCAGGAGTGAAGCAGACCCCACGCGGGGAGCTCAGAGACGTGGGGGCTATTGCCTTGGAAACCTGCCCCTGCGCTCACTGTGGGCTGGACGAGGAAAGGTTGGCAGAGGAGGTTTAGGGGGGTGGGGGGCTTGACCTTTGTTTTATTGACTTTGGTAGCAACTCCCGTACATTGTACTACAACCACTTTCTTTTCTGTTTGCTTGTTTATATCAGAGAGACAATGCTGTGGACTCTTATGGTGTGCGTGGCTCATCGAGATGGAGACGGCTTCAGCCTGGTTGGGTTGCTATGGCAGCTGCTCATGAATGGGAATCAGTCCCATGAGAGTAATTAGTTCAGTGAAGAAATTTTAGAATTTAAAAGTACTGATCAAAATAGTACAACTGGCCAGGGTGAAATCTGGCTCTGAATGGACGAGGGGACGTGCTTTTTGGCAGCAGAGGCGTAATAAACTGCAGTACCTTCAGTCTGAGCCTGTCGGGGAATATCAGCTCCTGGTCACATGCTGGCCATGTTACCTGGGGACAGCCAAAATGGCTTTGAGGACTCACACACACACACACACACACACACACACACACACACACACACACTCACATTTTCTGATTCAAGTTGGGATTCTTTCTCACAAAGAAAATAAGTGAAATAAAAACACACTGTCACACACACACACACGCACACACACACACACACACACACACACACACCCACACACACACACACACACACTCACATTTTCTGATTCAAGTTGGGATTCTTTCTCACAAAGAAAATAAGTGAAATAAAAACACACTGTCACACACACACACACGCACACACACACAGTCACACACAGACACACACACTCTCTCTCTCACACACACACACACACACACACACAGTCACACACACACTCTCTCTCTCTCTCTCTCTCTCTCTCTCTCTCACACACACACACGGTCATACACACACACACACACTCTCTCTCTCTCACACACACACACATACTCTCTCTCTCTGAATAGCAGGCCTTGATTGGCTGAACGAACAAATAGCTGGCCTTGATTGAATGGCAGCCTGTAGCGTAGTGGTTAAGGTACATAACTGGGACCTGCAAGGTCAGTGGTTCGATTCCCTGGTATAGCCACAATACAGCTGTTGGGCCCTTGAGCAAGGCCCATAACCCTGCATTGCTCCAGGGGAGGATGGACAAAGGGCTGGCCTTGATTGGCTGAATAGACAAATGGCTGACCTTGATTGGCTGAATGGACAAATGGCTGACCTTGATTGGCTGAATGGACAAAGGGCTGGATACGCTCTGACTCTGAGATTGGTGTGAAGAGACTCTGACACTGATAACAGGCGGGAGCATCCTGAGGTACATCTCACTGAGAACCACGGGTGTGTGGAGCAGAGACACTATCCAAAGCCTGTAGCCCAGTGGATCAGGTGCTTGACTGGACCCCGGAAGGTCGGTGGTTCCAGCCCCGGTGTAGCCACAGTAAGATCAGAGCCCACAACGAGGTTTCTCTACCCGCTGAGTCAAGGGGCTAACTGCCAGCTTGCAGGGACTGTTTTTGCTACACAATGTTCATGCAGTTTCCAGGTTCATTTATTTAATCACCACAAACACTTGTGCTTTGTGTCCTGCGTTAGGCCCGATGTAAGTACGTGAATGAAGCGACAGTGCCAGGCCAACGCATTGAAACGGACGGTGCGTCTGCATAAGGGTGCAGGCTGTGTGAGGAAGCAGAGTCCCAGCATGAGCTCAGCAGGTCAGTGTGACTCAGTGTGACTCAGTGTGACTCAGTGTGACACGCAGGTCAGTGTGACTCAGTGTGACACGCAGGTCAGTGTGACTCAGTGTGACTCAGTGTGACTCAGTGTGACACACAGGTCAGTGTGACTCAGTGTGACTCAGTGTGACTCAGTGTGACACACAGGTCAGTGTGACTCAGTGTGACTCAGTGTGACACGCAGGTCAGTGTGACTCAGTGTGACTCAGTGTGACTCAGTGTGACTCAGTGTGACACGCAGGTCAGTGTGACTCAGTGTGACTCAGTGTGACTCAGTGTGACTCAGTGTGACACACAGGTCAGTGTGACTCAGTGTGACTCAGTGTGACACACAGGTCAGTGTGATTCAGTGTGACTCACACGCTGTGCACTTCAGTGAAGCTTCAGAAGTAAAAGCAAACACATTTCTCACTGAGGAGACTGGAACTTTGTTCCAGGGCAGTATGTTCATTTTTCAGGTATCTGGACTGTTCTCTGCAGCTGCAGCTGGTCCTGTGTGTTCGGGGGCTATAGGGGCGGGCGTGGCTATAGGGGTGGGCGGGGCTTTAGGGGTGGGAGTGGCTATGGGGGTGGGCATGGCTTTAGGGGTGGGAGTGGCTATGGGGGTGGGCATGGCTTTAGGGGTGGGAGTAGCTATAGGGGTGGGCATGGCTTTAGGGGTGGGAGTAGCTATAGGGGTGGGCATGGCTTTAGGGGCGGGCGTGGCTATAGGGGTGGGCATGGCTTTAGGGGTGGGAGTGGCTATGGGGGTGGGCATGGCTTTAGGGGTGGGAGTGGCTATGGGGGTGGGCATGGCTTTAGGGGTGGGAGTAGCTATGGGGGTGGGCATGGCTTTAGGGTTGGGAGTGGCTATGGGGGTGGGCGGGGCTTTAGGGGCGGGAGTAGCTATGGGGGTGGGCGGGGCTGTGCTTTATTGCTGGGTGGGGCTGTGGGCGGAGCTATCATTGGGAGGGGAAGAGCGCTGTGCCTCCCCCCAGCTGGCCAGGTGCAGCTGTGTGGCCTTGTCAAGCTGAGGTGGGCGGAGCTGTGTGGCTTTATCCGCCCGGCCCGGCAGCCCCGCCCCCTCCTCCTGCACTGTCAGGGGCGGGGCCACCTGCAGCACGCCAGGGGGGGGCGGGGCCACCTGCAGCATTCCAGGGGGGGGGCGGGGCTGCTCCAGCTTCCTCTTCCGCAGGCGGGGGCAGGCCTGGGGCGGGGCAGAGAGCGAGTGTTACTCATTTCACCTCTGCTGTTACTTTACCATGGAACCCCCCCTGTGCCACTCTGTACCGGCTGGGCGAAGGGCGAGGGCTGGGGCAGTGGGCGTGGCAGGGGCGGGATGAGGGGCGGGGGGGCAGTCCTGGCTCGCAGGCCGCAGTTCTTCATGGGGGGCGGGGCCTGCTGGTCCTCAGGGCTCCTGTAGTCACAGCTGTAGGTGCTGAGATACACACCTGCACTACTGGGGGCACAGCCCTGGAGACACACACAGCCACCAATCACCCACCATCACCCACCATCACCCACCATCACCCAACATCACTCTCTCACCCAACATCACGCTCAACATCACCCTCTCACCCAACATTACCCAACATCACCCACCATCACCCACCATCACTCTCTCACCCAACATCACGCTCAACATCACCCTCTCACCCAACATTACCCAACATCACCCACCATCACCCAACATCACTCTCTCACCCAACATCACGCTCAACATCACCCTCACAGTCAACATCACCCCATATTAAACTCAGAAGGGCTATTTTAATGAGTTAGGCTAATCCTACTTAAGAATTTTTAATTAGGAAAGGCTCATTAAAATAAAATAAAAGAACATGACACAAAGCACTTACACCTTGTGGTTCTGACATCAATATTCTCCTGTCTGTGGCTCTGTCTCGATTCAGCCTGGCAATGTGTTGAATCGGCGGTTTTCACGGAGATTATTTAAATTGGGGAAGCAGTTATCCACACATGTCCTTTTAAATCGGGATTGGCTGCTATTCACGCGACCATCCGCGGACGCTCAGGGGTAAGGGCGAAGCGCGCCCACTCTCTGTGACGTCATATAGCCAACGACGCAATGAAACCAATGTCGTCACAGAGCAGCGTTCTTCTTCAGACCGGAGAGATGCACGAAAATGTATTTATTGGTCCGGATTTTTAAATGTTCCTTATATCCGTGAATGTCCATTATGTACCATACTAAACCCGATATGAGCTTTGGGTTTCTTCACCAATAAATAATAAACTATAATATTACTCCTCTGGAGCGCGGACAGCCCTGAGACGAGTTTCGTCCTTACGTCCTTTCGATCTGCCCGCCCCGTTTTTCTACGGAGCTGTATCTAGAATGGTCTGCATGTAGGTGGATCAGTGTTTGATAAGGGGTGAAATTATCATGCACATATTGACATAATTGCGTTTTTTACCTTACCACCGCGGTGTCTCAAGGAATGTAACACCATTTAGCAATATAAATGCAACAGTAAATAATGTTTTTGTTAAAAACTTTATCTGTAGGCTACCTTTTTTTCAAATGACTTAAATTAGAAAGACTTTGGACACACCTGAAGTCCAAAGTCCGGTCTCTAACCTCCCCCCACGTCACTTACATCTACAACTATTCAAGAGAATTCCAGAATCCCCTGAGTGCACACAGACTGGGTTCAGTTATGACGAGAAAGTAAATGATAGCTTGAGAGCAAAAAATCATACTAATTACATTGTTATTGTTACAATTGTTATTAATACAGGTATGTTTAACAACTACGATACTACTACTACTACTACTACTACTACTACTACTACTACTACTACTACTACTACTAATAATAATAATAATAATAGTAATAATAATAATAATAATAAATGATATGTAAAGTTGATATTGTTTCTGGTATTTTTGTGTGTGTGTGTGTGTGTGTGAGAGAGAGAGAGAGAGAGAGAGAGAGAGAGAGAGAGAGAGAGAGAGAGAGAGAGAGAGAGAATATGTACATAAAGTTCACGTCACACACTGTGGGTCGGTTGTGGTGAAATGTAGGCACTCCCTTGTGAATAAACCTTCAAGGACGTCGCTGCTATGGTGATAGCATATTACCAAATCGGAAATACTATTGCTATGTTTACCGTCTTCTAGTCTACTTTGAACGTGCCGTTAATCTTTGTCTATAGAAGGAATTAGATCATTCCTGAACCTAAACCTAGTTTTGGATGCGGGCCATCAGTCAGCGAAGCGGCAGAGATGGACGGGCATATTAAAGAAGGCCAGTTGTACATGCAACAGCACAAGATCGTCAAGGTAAATATATATATATATATTCAGATATATTCAATTTCAGCGGTGTGCATTCCCACATGGGTAACAATTTAGAATGTTTTGCGTTGCCCTATGGGAGTGCAGGAGAACTTCGTTTAGATTCGAATAAAAATAATGTACAACAACACGCGAATTTAATTCTGCGATGTCGTTTTAATTCTGCTGACCGTACATACACCCTGCGAAGAAGTTGGACAGCGAGGCTGTGCCACAACCGTGTAACTGCTTTAAATGATAGGACTTGGCCGGGAGCGAGATATTGACTATTTATCGACATTTTCTTTGTTGTGGTGATAGATTCCTAATGCCATGGATTACAGTTCGTGCGTGTGTATGTATGTATGTATGTATGTATGTATGTGTGTGTGTGTGTGTGTGTACATGGGTGTGTGTGTGTGCGTGTGTGTGTGTGTCAGTGTGCCTATCAGTGTGCATGTGTGTGTACGTGTGTGTATGTGTGTACATGTGCGTGTGTGTGTGTGTGTACATGTGTGTGTACGTGTGTGTGCGTGTGTGTATGTGTGTACATGTGCGTGTGTGTGTGTGTGTACATGTGTGTGTGTGTGTGTGTGTGTATGTGTACATGTGCGTGTGTGTGTGTGTGTGTGTGTGTGTATGTGTGTACATGTGCGTGTGTGTGTGTGTGTACATGTGTGTGTACGTGTGTGTGCGTGTGTGTATGTGTGTACATGTGCGTGTGTGTGTGTGTGTACGTGTGTGTGTGTGTGTGTGTGTATGTGTACATGTGTGTGTGTGTGTGTGTGTGTGTGCGTAATGTTATTTGCATTCCGCAGTCAGAGGCGTGTCTGGGCAGGGTGGGTGCAGTGAGTATTTGGGCAGGTTGAGACCTGGGTTTGATCGCTGACATTCCTGCCTGCGCAGGGGGCGGGGGGGGGGGCTGGGGGGGGGGGGGGGGGGCGGGGGCGGCCATATTGGGCTGTGGGGCGCTTTGGCACCAGAGCATGTGCCCTGGGTACCTAGTTTTGAATGAATTTGACTTCAGTTCGGGAAATTTGCTTTTTGGCAACAGAGACTTAATAATCTGCAGTAACTCCAGTAACCACTGAGTTTTAAAACACTTCTGGGGGAATGTGGGTCCCTGGGCCCCCATCACAGGACCTTTCGGCGGAAATGGTGAGCCCCTCAAGCACACATTTCTGCCGAAGCACACCACCATCTGGGCCAAAGTGGACCAAACAGTTTCAGTGTTTTAGCTGTTTGCTGTGCTTGGCTTGCATATGGATACATCAAAGTGTACATCAGCCAGCTGTGAACTTCAGTTAGTGAAACTGTGTCAAGACAATTCAGGAACTCCCTGAGCTCGCAATGTCGGACTATGACATGGGCACTTTGCCCCAGAATACTGCCGTGCTTTGGAGAAAAATTGGACACATTTGGTGAGTTCCAGCTGGAGAAGAAATAGTTCTGGATTAAAATGTGTATTTTGGAGCTCTGCTGATGCTTGGGGGCAACTGTGGCATTATATTTTGACAGACATGTTGCTGTCAAATTCTTCTAATGTAAATTGTCACCTCATATAAGCATTGGTATATAGAGATTCATTATATCACACTGAACTGCTTCTAAAGTTGTGAAATACTTTTGGGTGGACTGCCCCTTTAACTCGCTGTCCCTTGTGGAGAAACTCCTGAGCCAGAGGCTCAGTCAGCTCAGTCTTGGGGAATGAAACCCCTGATTCTAGGGCTGTTGGAGGAGTTTGGTTTAACTTTGGATAGCCCTCTTCATCTCTGTCTGACTTAATCTGTGACCCCCCCCCCCTTTCTCTCTCCTCTTTCTCTCCCTCCTTCTCTCTCTCCCCCCCTCTCTCCTCCTCCCTCTCTCCACCTCTCCCCCCTCTCTCCCTTCTCTCTCCCTCTCCCCCTCTCTCTCTCCCTCTCTCCCTTCTCTCCTTCACTCTCTCTCTCCCTCTCTCTCTTACCCTCTCTCCTCTTTCTCTCCCTCCTTCTCTCTCTCCTGCCCTCTCTCCTCCTCCCTCTCTCCACCTCTCCCCCCTCTCTCTCTTCTCTCTCCCTCTCCCCCTCTCTCTCCCTCTCTCTCACCCCCTCTCTCTCCTTCTCCCTCTTCCTCTCTCTCTCCCTCTCTCCCCTTTCTCTCCTCCTCCTCTCTCTCCCTCTCTCCCCTCTCTCTCCTCCTCGCTCTCTCTCCTCCTCTCTCTCTCTCTCAGAAGTGGAAGAAGACTTGGGCAGTGCTGTTTGCTGACGGGCCTCATGGAGTTGCACGGTTGGAGGTGTTTGAGGGGGAGAGGCCGGGCAGCAGTGATTGGCGGTCGGACAGGAAGGTGATCCGCCTATCGGAATGCGTGACGGTGCTGGCCACGCCCTCGGAGGCGGGCCCTCAGGAGGCCATGGGCTCGTTCTGCGTGCGCACGGCCCAGCAGGCCTACGTGTTCGCCACCGCCGCCCAGGACTGCCCCCGCTGGGTGGAGACCATCTGCCAGACCGCCTTTCAGGGCAGGGTCAGTCACACCGCCCTGTCTCCCTGTAGCCCCGCCTGTCTCCCTGTAGCCCCGCCCTTACCCCTGTAGCCCCGCCTGTCTCCCTGTAGCCCCGCCCTTACCCCTGTAGCCCCGCCTGTCTCCCTGTAGCCCCGCCCTTACCCCTGTAGCCCCGCCCGTCTCCCTGTAGCCCCTCCTGTCTCCCTGTAGCCCCGCCCTTACCCCTGTAGCCCTGCCCGTCTTCCTGTAGCCCCGCCCTTACCCCTGTAGCCCCGCCCTTACCCCTGTAGCCCTGCCCGTCTCCCTGTAGCCCCGCCCTTACCCCTGTAGCCCCTCCTGTCTCCCTGTAGCCCCTCCTGTCTCCCTGTAGCCCTGCCCTTACCCCTGTAGCCCCGCCCTTACCCCTGTAGCCCCGCCTGTCTCCCTGTAGCCCCGCCCTTACCCCTGTAGCCCCTCCTGTCTCCCTGTAGCCCCTCCTGTCTCCCTGTAGCCCCGCCCTTACCCCTGTAGCCCCTCCTGTCTCCCTGTAGCCCCGGCCGTCTCCCTGTAGCCCCGCCCTTAATCCTGTAGCCCCGTCTGTCTCCCTGTAGCCCCTCCTGTCTCCCTGTAGCCCCGCCCTTACCCCTGTAGCCCCTCCTGTCTCCCTGTAGCCCCTCCTGTCTCCCTGTAGCCCCTCCTGTCTCCCTGTAGCCCCGCCTTTACCCCTGTAGCCCCTCCTGTCTCCCATGTAACCATGGCCCTTTCTGTTCAGCCAATCCTCAGAAAAGCCTAATGTATACTGCCTGTGTGTGTGTGTGTGTGTGTGTCCATCTGCCTGTGCGTGTGTGTGTGTCTGTGTGTCTGTGTGTGTGTGTGTCTGTGTGTCTATGTGTGTGTGCCTGTCTGTCATTGTGTATGTGTGTGTGTGTGGCACAGGGTGGTGGGGGGACAGACTCCCAGCAGCTCAAGATGGAGGAGAATCTGATCTATGAATCTCGAGAGGAAGGTAAGAGTACAGTGTTATTAACGTGTTACTACAACGTTACTGTGTTATTACAGCATTATTACAGAGGTGTTCTGTGTCAGTCAGAGAGGAGGGTAGTGTTGCGCTTGTGACACGGTTGTGATATGGTTGTGACGTGGTTGCTACGCGGTTGTGATGTGGCTGTCTTGTGGCTGTGATGTGGTTGTGATGTGGCTGTGATGTGGTTGTGTTGTGGTCGTGATGAGGTTGTGTTGTGGTTGTGATGTGGTTGTGAAGAGGTTGTGTTGTGGTTGTGATGCGGTTGTGTTGTGGTTGTGATGCGGTTGTGATGAGGTTGTGTGGTGGTTGTGTTGTGGTTGTGATGTGGTTATGATGCTACGGTTGTGATGTGGTTGTGTTGTGCTTAAGTTGTGGTTGTGAAGATTTTGTGTTGTGGTCGTGATGTGGTTGTGATGAGGTTCTGTTGTGGTTCTGATGTGGTTGTGTTGTGGTTGTGATGAGGTTGTGATGAGGTTGTGTTGTGGTTGTGATGTGGTTGTGTTGTGGTTGTGATGTGGCTGTGTTGTGGTTGTGGTTGTGATGCAGTTGTGTTGTGGCTGTGTTGCGGTTGTGGTTGTGGTTGTGGTTGTGATGTGGTTGTGATGTGGCTGTTTTGTGGTTGTGATGTGGTTGTGTTGTGGTTGTGATGTGGCTGTTTTGTGGTTGTGGTTGTGATGAGATTGTGTTGTGATGTGGCTGTGTTGTGGTTGTGATGTGGTTGTGTTGTGGTTGTGATGTGGTTGTGATGAGGTTGTGTTGTGGTTGTGATGTGGCTGTGTTGTGGTTGTGGTTGTGGTTGTGATGTGGTTGTGTTGTAGTTGTGGTTGTGTTGTGGTTGTGATGTGGCTGTGTTGTGGTTGTGTTGTGGTTGTGATGTGGCTGTGGTTGTGGTTGTGATGTGGCTATGGCTGTGGTTGTGGTTGTGATGTGGCTGTGGTTGTGGTTGTGATGTGGTTGTGGCTGTGTTGTGTTGTGGTTGTGATGTGGTTGTGATGTGGTGGTATTATGGTTGTGACGCAGCCAGGCGGTTCTGGGTGACGGTGCAGCAGACGGAGGCTTCAGAGCGCTGTGGCCTCCAGGGGGCGCACTGGCTCAGTGTGGACGACCACGCCCTCACACTGAGCGACGGCCATGCCCACAACATCCTGCTGGCCTGGCCCTACCGGCTCCTGCGTCGCTATGGATACGACAAGGTCAGAAATCAGAGGTGGTGGGTGTGACAAAAGAATGTGCCATCTGACAAAAGCCCCCACACACACACTCCATACACACACCAGGTTCTAACACACTCCATACATACACCAGGTAATAACACACACTCCATACACACACCCAGATACTCATAGAGACTCCAGGTACTCTTGTTTGTAGCTTGGATGTGCATGAATGCATATTTTTAGCTTGGGTGCTTATGAAAGTGTGTTTGTGGGGTGTGTATGAAAGCGTGTTTATGGTGTGTGTATAAGTGTATGTTATCGGTGTGTGTATAAGTGTTTTCTTTCGTTGTGTGTTATCAGTGTATGTATGCATAAGTGTGTGTTATCGTTGTGTGTTATCAGTCTGTGTATGTATAAGTGTGTGTTATCGGTGTGTGTTATCAGTGTGTGTGTATAAGGGTATGTTATTGGTGTGTGTATAAGTGTTTTCTTTCGTTGTGTGTTATCGTTGTGTGTTATCAGTCTGTGTATGTATAAGTGTGTGTTATCGGTGTGTGTTATCAGTGTGTGTATAAGTGTGTGTTATCGGTGTGTTGTCAGTGTGTGTGTATAAGTGTGTGTTATCGGTGTGTTGTCAGTGTGTGTATAAGTGTGTGTTATCATTGTGTGTTATCAGTGTATGTGTTATTGGTGTGTATGAGTGTGCGCTATCGGTGTGTGTTATCAGTGTGCATGTTATCGATGTCCATGAGAGTGTGTTATCAGTGTGTGTGTATAAGTGTGTGTTATCAGTGTGTGTTATCAGTGTGCGTGTGTATACATGCGTGTTATCGGTGTGTGTTATCAGTGTGCGTGTATAAGTGTGTGTTATCAGTGTGTGTGTAGGTGTGTGTTATCAGTGTATGTATAAATGTGTGTTATCAGTGTGTGTATAAGTGTGTGTTATCATTGTGTGTTGTCAGTGTATGTGTTATTGGTGTGTGTGTGTTATCATCTGTTTTATCTGTCTGTGTGTTATTGGTGTGTATAAGTGTGTGTTATCGGCATGTTAGCAGTGTGTGTGTATAAGTGTGTGTTATCGGTGTGTGTGTATAAGTGTGTGTTATCAGTGTGTATGTATAAGTGTGTGTTATCTGTGTGTGTATAAGTGTGTTATCAGTGTGTGTGTATAAGTGTGTGTTATCAGTGTGTGTGTTATTGGTGTGTGTGTATAAGTGTGTGTTATCAGTGTGTGTTATTGGTGTGTATATGTGTGTGTTATTGTTGTGTGTTGTCTGTGTGTGTGTATAAGTGTGTGTGTATAAGTGTGTGTTATCATTGTGTGTTATCAGTGTATGTGTTATTGGTGTGGGTGTTATCAGTGTGTTATCAGTGTGTGTGTATAAGTGTGTTATCAGTGTGTGTGTATAAGTGTGTGTTATCAGTGTGTGTATAAGTGTGTGTTATCAGTGCGTGTGTGTGTACAAGTGTGTGTTATTGGTGTGTGTGTCTAAGTGTGTGTTATCAGTGTGCGTGTATAAGTGTGTGTTATCAGTGTGTGTGTAGGTGTGTGTTATCAGTGTATGTATAAATGTGTGTTATCAGTGTGTGTGTGTATAAGTGTGTGTTATCAGTGTGTGTATAAGTGTGTGTTATCTATGTGTGTGTATAAGTGTGTTATCAGTGTGTGTGTGTTATCAGTGTCTGTGTTATCAGTGTCTGTGTGTGTAAGTGTGTTATCAGTGTGTGTGTGTTATCAGTGTCTGTGTGTATAAGTGTGTTATCAGTGTGTGTGTGTATAAGTGTGTGTTATCAGTGTGTGTGTATGTTATTGTGTTTCAGGGCATGTTTTCGGTGGAGGCAGGTCGGCGCTGTGAGTCAGGCCCGGGGACCTTCAGCTTTGTTTCGGCACAGGGTGGCCAGATCTTTGCCTGCATGGAAACAGCTATACAGCAGCACAGGGTCCTGCAGGAGGAGGAGCCTGGCAGCAGCTCCGCCCCCTGTGAGCCCGGGCGGCAGAGCCCAGGACTGCTGGAGGACCCCAGTGCTGCTTACTCCCTCCCCGTGGACTGTGTGCGTCAGCCTGCCCCCCTACAGCCTGCCCAACCGCCGGAGCCCGTCTACTGCACCCCCCTGGACCACATCCAGCCCCCAGCCCCCAGCCCCGCTCCCCCCAGGCCTCGCCGTGGCGACGCCCCTGACCCACAGCTCTCTGAGGGGGGGGAGCGCTCTGTGTGCAGCCGGCCGGAGAGACAGGGGGCCCTGCGGGGGAGTCCCAAGTCCTGGAGCCCCAGGGGCATGGAGGAGGAGGACCACATGCTGACCTCTGACCCTGGTGACCCCTGTGACCCCCACACCCTGTACAGCCAGGTCACCAAACATGCCACCCCGAACATCACCTGGGACCCAGACTCCGATGACATCATCTACGACAACCTGGGAGTCATTTAACCTTTAACCTTTAACCCCACACTGGTCAGCACAGAGACAAAGCTCCAGGCCTGAGATCACTCAACTTACACCACTCTGCCTGTCTGTCTGTGTATCTGTGTGCCTGTCTGTCTGTGTATCTGTGTGTCTGCCTGTCTGTGTATCTGTGTCTGTCTGTCGGCCTGTCTGTGTATATGTGTCTATCTGTCTGTGTGTCTGTCTGTCTGCCTGTCTGTTGAACTGTCTGCCTGTCTGTCTGGGATTAAACCACTTACAGGTCAAAACATAACCTAAAAGGAGATGTGCGCCCTGCCCACAGTGAAATATAATGGCGGGCAGTAATGTTTTGGGGATGTTTTAATTCCAGAGGTCCAGGGGTATTGTTTAAGATCAATAGTATAATGGATAAGTATCAGCCCATTTTAGCGGACAATGGTTGCCTCGACCACAAGGCTGAGACTTGGCTGTCAGTGGACTTTTCAGCAAGACAATAAACCAAAGTATACCTCAAAATCCACACAGAAATGGTTCTGTGACAGCAAAAGCAATGTTCTGCAGTGGCCATGTCATGTCTGAACTGAAACCTGCGGGCTGAACTGATGCCTGCGGGCTGAACTGAGGAGGGCAGTTAAGTGCAAACCTAAGAATGTGAAGGATCTTGCAAGGATCCGCATAGGTTCAGCCCAAAATCTCTCCAAATGTGTTCCTTAATCTTGTCAACCACTACAGGAAAAGACTCCATGCTGTTATCCTTGCCAGAGATGGATGCTAAACCAGGGGTGCCAATAATTATGAAAGCTTGATTTTGGTGAAATCTATTTTTTTAAATGAACATTTGATTCTAGTTGAAACATTAATAAAGTACAATATTTTTCACATGTTTGCATTTGAGTTTATCAAACCTTTTTTGTGCATTTCCAGTCAGGAGTGCCAATGATTCTGGAGCCCACTATACACTCACCAAGCACTGAATTAGGAACATTTGTACTTTATTACACCTACTTATTCATGCGATTACCTAATCAGACACTTGTGTGGCAGCAGTGCAATGCATAGTATCATGTAGGTACAGGTCAGGAGCTTCAGTTAATGTTCACATCAACCATCAGAATGGAAAAAAATTACTTTGATTGTGGAATGATTGTTGGTGGCAGGGTGGTATCTCAGAAACTACTGATCTCCTGGGATTTTCACGCACACTAGTCTCTAGATTTAGCAAAGAATGGTGAAAAAAAACAAAAAACAAAAATACATTGAGGAGCAGTTCTGCAGATAGAAACGCCTTGTTAATGAGGTACGTCAGAGGAGAATGGCCAGGCTGGTCAAAGCTGACAGGAATGTGACAGTAATGCAAACCACACATTACAATAGTGGTATGCAAAAGAGTATCTCTGAACACACAGCGCATCCTAACTCGAAGTGGATAGGCTACAGCAGTAGAAGTCGAAAAATTTAAGTCTCATAAATACCTAATAAAGTGCGCACTGAGTGTATATAGTTGTTTAAAAACATTGCAGTGATTTCATCGTCTTTATGAATACTACCACACAGATGTACCATGTCAACGGACATATTCAAAAGGTAGAATGTTCTATTTCAAGTTCAAGTTCATTTTTAACGGGTTTCTGTGGGCGGAGTGGGAGGTTTACAGTTACAAGCTTCAGTTGCAGACGAAACCGGTTTCTCCATTTACATTTTTTTGAAGGTGGATTTTATTCAGGAATGAACGAGGACATTAAAAATGTGGGAGAAGTGGCACGCCAAAATTGAAGTAGAGTGTGTGTTCGCTCGCCTCTTCAGGGATTAAGACATAAACAGTGAGTTATGTTTTGTTATAAGTAGGTTACTGTCTGTTCATTTAAATATCGCTGGCAAAGAATTCACAACGTCGTATTCCAGCCTGACTACAAGTCAATCTGTTGTGTTTTCTTAAAATATGCTCTTGACGGGAATAAGAATCCTTAGAATTAATAGTGCTAGTGCGGTTCTCAGTATTCGCGCATTTCCGTGAATAATGAAATCTAAAATGTACCAGTGCAACAGTGACAGGTGAAACTTTGATCATGTTTACAGTTCTGTTCCCCATAAGATGAAGACGCCAGTGAGAACTTTAACCGTCCTGTTTATGGGGCATTGGCTCGTCGCCTGCAGCCCAGCCGGCACAACTGATGGTAAGCAGCCTTGGCTAAAGCCTTACATTTCAGTGAACGAAGGAATGAGATGGCACGCTTATCAACTTGCGCGGATAAAAATGTCTATGCAGTGTTTATGTTTGGGTGTTTTTATACAGTGCGTGTCCAGTTCAGTAACATCAGATCCTTAACACATTTATACCTGTTATATATTGCTTGGAGTATTTGCGCTATCACCGAGAAGTCCCAGATGCGCACTCATGGTCAATAACATAGGTGCAATGTTAACCTAACAGGCAATGTTTATCTTAAAAAAATACATTTAAGAATTGACAGAAAGCCTTTTAGTTTAGACTTATATACTTATAACATTAAACATGGAAAATCCATCCAAGGAAATCCAGAGCGAGAAAGAAAGAATGAAAGAGAAAAAATCTGTCTTGGGGGATATCTGGATCAGGGGTTTGCGTGTGATGCAGCTGATGAAGACAGGCAGTGGAGGGAGATGAGTGAAATAGCTGATTTGGGGAGGTCATAGGTGGCAGTGGAGGGAGATGAGTGAAATGGCTGATTTGGG
>NC_083765.1:1083857-1086357 GCF_963514075.1 Conger conger | reverse complement strand
TACAAAGGCCTAGTAGGGACTGGCCCTGTGATATATTGACCATGATAAGGTGCTATGGCAGATTGTAGATTGTGTGCAATGGTGGTAGTGCAAATGATCTTAAAGGCCATCGAACAGTTTATTTTCCTTTACATAAATAAAATAAATTTGCACAATAAATTGATGCAGAAGAGGAGCAAATTGGTTCATAAAAATTCACCAGAATGCAGGAAATTAAGTGAGTGATGCTCAAAATTTCCTGGGGGAGAAACCCCCCCCCCCCACTTAATGTGTCCCCCCCCCAATGTTGAAATGAAACCTACGCCCCTGCCAACACTACAACTCACACAAACACACTCAACTCATACAAACACACACAACAATTTGCACAAACAAACACAACAACTAACACACACAAAAATACACACATCAACTCACACAAACACACACACACACAGCTTTGAACAATGCACTGTCAGTCTTGTGAGGTCACTCCTGTGCACTGAGGTCACAGGCTGAGCTTCGCTCTGTCTCCCCCTACAGGCCGACTGCCACAACTACATCCTGGTGCTGCAGTTTGTGAGTGAGGGTCAGATCTACGCCTGTGGTACCTATGCCTTTGACCCGCAGTGCACTTTCATCGTGAGTAACAGTTAAACATTTAGGGTCTTTGTGTCTCTCTCTCTCTCTCTCTCTCTCTCTCTCTCTCTCTCTCTCTCTCTCTCTCTCTCTCACCCTCTTTCAAATTCAATAATAAAAATGTAAAAAATCTAACTGCTTTATTGACATGAGATACAAATGTACTTTTTGCCAAAGTGTTCATATGAATAATACTCATACAATAATATGAAAATACAAAGTATTATGGTACATTTAACAATATATAATAATAATAATAATAATAATAATAACAATAACAACAACCATAACAATAATAAATACCTTTTCTCTCTCTTCTCTCCCCCTTTGCTCTCTCCCTCTCTCTCTCCCTCCCTCTCTCTCTCTTGCTCTCTCCCTCTCTCCCCCTTTGCTCTCTCTCTCTCTCTCTCTCTCTCTCTCTCTCTCTCTCTCTCTCTCTCTCTCGCTCTCTCTCTCTCTGTGTAGAACAGAGCAGATTTCTCTCTGGAGGTGCAGGCTGATGGCAGTATGAAGATGGAGACAGGGAAGGGGAAGTGTCCATTTGACCCAAAATACTCACACACTACTGTAACAGCAGGTACAGCACACACTCACACTCACACACACACACACACACACATTACATGGCATTTAGCAGACGCTCTTATCCAGAGCGACGTACAACAAAGTGCAAATAAAACACAAGAACAAGTGCAAAATGTGTAAACATACAAAAATCAGAACCCTGAGTACAATCAACTTTCAAACTAGCATACCACAGTTGGCAGTTAGAATATAACAATACAACAGCCAATAAAAACAACAATACCTATACAAGTAACAATATCTATACATAAGTGCCATTACAGTCTAAGGCTAATCATGGTGGTGATTTGGGGAGGGAAAGGTGTAGCCTGAAGAGATGGGTCTTCAGTCTTGAAGGAGATCAGAGACTCTACCATTCTGACATCCACTGGGAGGTCATTCCACCATCATGGGACCAGGACAGACAGCAGTCGTGAGTGTGAAGTGCAGGTGTGGCGAGGGGGAGGCTAATCTAATCTAATCCCAGTGTAGCCACAATAAGATCCGCACAGCCGTTGGGCCCTTGAGCAAGGCCCTTAACCCTGCATTGCTCCAGGGGAGGATTATCTCCTGCTTAGTCTAATCAACTGTACGTCGCTCTGGATAAGAGCGTCTGCCAAATGCCAATAATGTAATGTAATGTAAACATTGAGCAGAGAATTGCAATAGTCCAGGCGGGACAGGACCATTGCTTGAACAAGGAGCTGAGTGGAGTAGGTGGTAAGAAAGGGTCGGATTCTCCGGATGTTGTACAGGAAGAACCTGCATGCCCGGGTCACCGTAGCGATGTTCTTGGAGAAGGATAGCCTGTTGTCCATCACCACTCCAAGGTTTCTTGCACTAGGGGATGAGGTCACCGTGGTATCCCCTAGTGAGATGGAGAAATCAGAGAAGGGAGAGGTTAAAGCAGGGATGAAGATCACCTCCGGCTTATCTGGGTTGAGTTTTAGATGGTGGTTGCCCATCCAGCTCTGGGTGTCTCTCAGGCAGGCGGAGATACGGGTAGAGACCTGTGTGTCTGATGGGGGGAAGGAGAGAAAGAGTTGGGTGTCATCGGCATAACAATTATAGGAGATGCCATGAGCAGAGATAACGGGGCCAAGGGATCTCGTGTAGATGGAGAAGAGGAGGGGTCTGAGGACTGAGCCCAGGGGGACTCCTGTAACAAGGGGGCGAGGGGTTGACACTCCTCCAGCCCAGGATACCTGGGAGGACCGGCCAGAGAGATAAGATTGGATCCACTCTAAGGCTGTGCCACAGATCCCTGTAGATGCCAGGGAGGCTAAGAGGATGGAGTGGTTGACCGTGTCGAACGCCG
>NC_083765.1:1026357-1081357 GCF_963514075.1 Conger conger | reverse complement strand
ATAGCTGCTCCCTAGCCTGTAGCTGCTCCCTATAGCTGCTCCTGCTGCTGTCTCTGCTGCTCCTCAGTGCATCGGTCGTGACCTGAAGGCGGAAGGGTTTGAGTCCTCGCTCAGTCTGCCCGACAGTGTGCTGTCCTTCCTGAGGGACCACCCCATGATGGAGAACAGTGTGTCTGCAGCGCCCCTCCTGGTCCGGAGGGGAATCACATACAACACGATTACTGTATCCAACCACAACCCTGCAGCCATCCTACACCTGGGCACAGGTGAGGGAGAAAGAGCACAAGAGACAAAGCCAGGGACTGATCCTTAGGAAGTATGTGTGTGTTTGTGTGTGTGTGTGTGCATATTCGTATAAATGTGTGTGCATATTTTTGTATAAGCGTGTGTGTGTGTGTGTGTATTGTGTGTGTGTGTATATTCGTATAAATGTGTGTGTGTGTATTTTTGTATAAACGTGTGTGTGTATATTGTGTGTGTATATTTGTATAAACGTGTGTGTATTGTGTGTGTGTGTGTTTCTCTCAGATACAGGGGAGCTGCACAGTGTCTCAGTGGGGGGTCAGGATGCCACCCTTCTCCAGGAGATCCCACTGTTCAACACACCTGTAAACAACATCCTGTTACACCAGGTACTGTACAGAGCACACACACACATTACACACATGCATGCATGTGCACACACACAAACACACATATGGACACACAGCACACACACACACATACAGATACGCACACACACACACACACACTCCCACACGCACACGTACACACACACACTCAAACTCCCACACACACACACACACACACTCACACGCACACGTACACACACATGCGCACACACGCACACGTACACACACACACGCGCGCGCATGCGCAATCACATGCAGAGCTCTGATGCTCTTTTGCACTTTGTTGTACGTTGCTCTGGATAAGAGCGTCTGCTAAATGCCACGTAATGTAATAATGTACTGATGCTGTCTCTGTGTTGCAGGAGGGGGTGATGGTGAGCTCAGGTCAGTCTCTGGCTCGTGTGGCTGCAGGGGGCTGCAGTCTGTACCCAAACTGTGAGCTGTGTGTCCTCACCAAGAGCCAGGGCTGTGTGTGGAGAGGGGAGACCTGCACCCCCTCCTCATCCAGGTCTGTACTGCACCCCATACTATACCTGTAACCCTACACCACACCCCATACTATACCTGTAACCCTACACCACACCCCATACTATACCTGTAACCCAACACCACACCCCATACTATATCTGCAACCCTACACCACACCCCATACTATACCTGTAACCCTACACCACACCCCATACTATACCTGTAACCCTACACAACACCCCATACTATACCTGTAACCCAACACCACACCCTATACTATATCTGTAACCCTACACCACACCCCATACTATACCTGTAACCCAACACCACACCCCATACTATACCTGTAACCCAACACCACACCCCATACTATACCTGTAACCCTACACCCCCTCCTCACCCAGGTATGGGACGGCCTGTAGCTTAGTGGTTAAGGTACATGACTGTAGTGTAGTGGTTAAGGTACATGACTGTAGTGTTGTGGTTAAGGCACATGACCCTGGAGTGTAGTGGTTAAGGTACATGACCCTGTAGTGTAGTGGTTAAGGTACATGACCCTGGAGTGTAGTGGTTAAGGTACATGACCCTGTAGTGTAGTGGTTAAGGTACATGACCCTGGAGTGTAGTGGTTAAGGTACATGACCTTGTAGCATAGTGGTTAAGGTACATAACCCTGTAGCGTAGTGGTTAAGGTACATGCCTGGGACCTGCAAGGTTGGTGATTCGATCCCCGGTGTAGCCACAATAAGATCCACACAGCCGTTGGGCCCTTGAGCAAGGCCCTTAACCCTGCATTGCTTCGGGGGAGGATTGTCTCCTGCTTAGTCTAATCAACTGTATGTCGCTCTGGATAAGAGCGTCTGCCAAATGCCATTAATGTAATGTAATGTAATGTCTGTACTGCACCACATACTATATCTGTACCTCTACACCACACCCCATATTATACCTGTAGCTCTACACCACACCCCATATTATACCTGTAGCTCTACACCACATCCCATATTATACCTGTACCTCTACACCACACCCCATATTATACCTGTAGCTCTACACCACATCCTATAATATACCTGTAGCTCTACACCACATCCCATATTATACCTGTAGCTCTACACCACATCCCATATTATACCTGCAACCCTACACCACAGGCAGATATCCTCTCATTAACCTGTGCGTCCGGGGAGTGAAAGAGAGGGAAAGTTCAGTATCATCAGCATAATAGTGATATGGGAAGCCATGTGAAGTAATGTGAAGCCAAGTGATTTCATGTAAATGGAAAACAGCAGAGGCCCTAGTACAGATTCTCGTGGGACTCCTGTAACAAGGGGATGAGGTGTTGAAACAGGTCCTACCACATCATTTGGATGGGGTCTATCTGCTTGATGCCAGTAAATGAAACTGCTGTAGGTGCAGTAAAGGTAGTAAGAAATGCCAGCCTTTCTTGTGCAGCTCAGTGCAGCAGTGGTAGTTCTGACTGTGCTGTTCTCTGTGTTCCAGCTGCTCTGACTGTGCTGCTCTGTGTTTCAGCTCTGACTGTGCTGTTCTGTGTTTCAGCTGCTCTGACTGTGCTGCTCTGAGTTTCAGCTCTGACTGTGCTGATCTCTGTGTTTCAGCTCTGACTGTGCTGAGCTCTGTGTTTCTGCTCTGACTGTGCTGATCTCTGTGTTTCTGCTCTGACTGTGCTGCTCTGTGTTTCAGCTGCTCTGACTGTGCTGCTCTGTGTTTCAGCTCTGACTGTGCTGATCTCTGCGTTTCAGCTCTGACTGTGCTGATCTCTGTGTTTCTGCTCTGACTGTGCTGCTCTGTGTTTCAGCTGCTCTGACTGTGCTGCTCTGTGTTTCAGCTCTGACTGTGCTGATCTCTGCGTTTCAGCTCTGACTGTGCTGTTCTGTGTTTCAGCTCTGACTGTGCTGATCTCTGTGTTTCAGCGGCTCAGAGGCTCAGGGGCCTGAGGTGGTGTGTGAGACTGCAGACGGTGAGTCTCAGCAGTGCCTCCTGCTGGTCGCTCTTCTATTGCCTTGTGTCTCTGTTCAGATGTTAAACAGCACCCCCCCCCCCCCCCCGCAGTGCGCTGCTCCCCCACCGTGCAGGAGCTCCGCGTGAGGGCGGGGCTGCAGATCGTCCTGCCCTGCGTACAGCTGGCGCCCCGCCCCTGCTTCTGGACCCACCCCCCCGGCCGCCACACCCGCCTGCGCCACTGGGACCTGGCGGTCACAGTAACCACGGAAACAGTGGGCACGTACACCTGCTACTGCCAGGACGACCGGCCGGGGGTGGGGCTCGGGGCGGGGCCAGGTGGGCGGAGCCAGTGCCCGCGGGCGGCCTATGAGCTGGTCCTGGAGGACCGCAACATGCACAGGGGCTGGAAGGGGCTGTACGTCGCCTGCCTGTTTCTGGGGCTCCTGCTCGGCGCTCTACTGCTGGCTCTCCTCTGGCCTCCCCGACCACAGCACCAGAGAGCCCACTAAAGCTCTGGAACAACATGGTATGGACTAACCAAGATTAACCTGGTCCAAAGGCATGGTAAGGCCAAAGTAGGAGAAAGAACAGATCTACTCATGATCCAAAACATACAAGCTCATCTGTGAAGCACGGTGGAGGAAGTGCCATGGCTTGGGCTTGCATGGCTGCTTCTGGAGTGGCTCACTAATCTTTGTTGATGATGTAACTCATGATGGTAGCAGCAGGATGAATTCAGAAGTTTACAAAAACATTCTGTCTGCCAACTTACAGAGAAATGGGTCCAAATGAATTGGGAGGAACTTCATTATGCAGCAAGACAATGACCCAAAATACACTGCCAACACAACAAAGGAGAAAAAGTGGAAGGTTTTAGACTGGCCCAGTCAATCACCAGACCGTAACTCGACTGAGCATGCATTTCACCTGAAGAGGAGATTGAAGGGAAACAAACAACTGACCTGAACATCTGAAAGAGGCTGCAGTACCAGCCTGGATAAGCATAAAAATAGAAGAATGCAACAGTTTGGTGATGTCAATGGGTTGCAGGCTTGATGCAGTTATTGCAAGCAAGGTATATGCTACCAAATATTAAGAGTTATTTACTTTCATTTACTTAAGTACTCTCGGTTCCAATACATACTCACCTAAATTGGGTGGTCTGATACCAAAGGTGCTATGCTCTTAGTATTTTACATCTAGGTGTAAATACTGGGAAATAAAAGCTGAAATTTTGATCTTGTCTCGTGTTCATCTTTTTATCTCAACCCCAAATGTATACAGTGTGTTGTTCCAATACAGGGGACTGTATATGCTGATAGACACAACTCTGCATCATTATTTCTCCCTGATGAAACTGGTCAAAGACTTTACTGTTCTGACATCCACAGGAAGGTTGTTCCACCACCGTGGGGCCTGAACAGACAGCAGTCATGACCGAGAAGGAACTCACACATGTGTCTGTGGGCTCGATTCACACAGACACACACAGGTGCACATAGTCACACACAGACACACACACGGACACACACAGGTGCACATAGACACACTCACAGGTGCACATAGACACACAGACACACACAGACACACATAGACACACACAGGTGCACACAGACACACACAGACACGTCTCTTTGGTGAAATTCAGAACTCCGGTTCTAACCCCCGGAAACTTTTCTCTATTTTCTCCTCTCTCCTCAATGCACCGCCTCCTCCTCCTCAGTCCTCCTTTGCTGCTGATGACTTTGCTGATTTCTTCGATGAGAAGGTCACAGTCATCCGTAGATCCTTTACAACCACCGCCCCCCTCACTGTGCCCTTCCCCCCCTCTAGGCCCATCCCTTCCTTTTCCACTTTCTCCCCCCTTACAGACTCTGATGTTTCTCAACTCCTGCTCTGCCACCGCCCTACAACCTGTGCCCTTGACCCTATCCCCTCTTCTCTTCTCCAAACTATCACACCTGACATTCTCCCATTTGTCACCTCCCTTGTCAACTCCTCCCTGTCTTCCGGCTGTTTTCCGGCATCCTCCATGAGGGCCCACATCACTCCGCTGCTAAAAAAGCCTACTCTGGATCCCTCCATCATCCAGAACTACCGCCCGGTATCTCTTCTTCCTTTCCTTTCTAAAACTATAGAACGAGCCGCTTCTACTCAACTTTCTTCTTTCTTTTCTAACAACAACCTGCTAGACCCCCATCAGTCTGGCTTCAGATCGGGCCACTCGACAGAGACTGCGCTCCTCTCCGTCAGTGAGTCACTCCATGCCGCACGAGCAGCCTCCCTCTCCTCTGTCGTCATTCTTCTAGATCTCTCTGCTGCCTTTGACACTGTGGATCACTCCATCCTCCTGCCTGGCCTGTCAGCAACGGGCATCTGTGGCACAGCCCTGGACTGGATTGAGTCCTACCTCTCTGGTCGCTCCTTCCAGGTTGCCTGGGCTGGTTCGGTATCGACCCCTCGGCCCCTCGCCACAGGAGTTCCCCAGGGCTCAGTCCTAGGCCCGCTTCTTTTTTCTCTTTACACTCGCTCCCTTGGCCCTGTGATCACTGCACATGGGCTATCCTACCACTGCTACGCGGACAATACCCAACTCTTCGTCTCGTTCCCGCCGTCTGATACGCAGGTTTCAGCCCGTATCTCTGCTTGCCTGAGGGACATCCAGAGCTGGATTGACAACCACCATCTAAAGCTCAACCCAGGCAAGACTGAAATGATATTCATCCCTGCTAAAACCTCTCCCCATCTGGATCTCTCCATTTCCCTCGGGGATACCACACTCACGCCGTCACCCAGTGCAAGGAACCTCGGCGTGGTGATGGACAGCAGACTGTCCCTCTCCGAGAACATTGTGGCGGTGACCCGGTCATGCAGGTTCTTCCTATACAACATACGGAGAATCCGCCCCTTTCCCACCCCCTACTCGACCCAGCTCCTGGTCCAAGCGATGGTTCTGTCCCGCCTGGACTACTGCAATTCCCTCTTGGCTGGCCTCCCAGCGTCTGCCATCAGACCCCTCCAACTCATCCAGAATGCAGCAGCTCGTCTGGTCTTCAACCTTCCCAAATACTCACACGTCACCCCCTGCTTACTTCCCTCCACTGGCTGCCTGTCAAAACATTGGTGCTAGCCTTCCAAGCAGTTAAAGGGTCTTCCCCAGCTTATCTACAAAAAATCATCAGGCCCTACACCCCTGCCAGACCTCTTCGTTCAGCCTCCACAGGCCGCTTGGCACCTCCCCCTCTCCGAACCTCCACATCACGCTCACGACTACTGTCTGTTCTGGCTCCACGGTGGTGGAACGAACTCCCCGTTGAGGTCAGAACTGTAGAATCTCTCCCCACCTTCAAGCGCAAGCTGAAGACACCTCTTCAAGCAGCACCTCTCCCCATCCCTCCCTACCTCCCTGTGAACCTTAATTGTTGTCTCTGTGACTTGCTTTGTGTATCGGTATTTTTAGTTGGCTAAGTAAGCAGTGTTTGGATAGTTAACTTTGGTCACTTTGGCTCTGTTTGTTTGTTTCTTTGTTCTCAAAAAAAAAAAAAAAAAGGCCCTCGTCCTTATCTTTGTGGTACAGGTAGCAGTTGAAATTGTACTTCCCTCTAGGGTCCTTCAGCGAACTTATCCCTGGTTATGGGTATGCACTTTGTTGTACATCACTCTGGATAAGAGCGTCTGCCAAATGCCAATAATGTAATGTAATGAAAAAGTACTGGCTTTGAAAACATTGACACACTCATTTTAGGGAGTCCCCTAGATATGCAGGACAGTGAGCAGTGGTGGTCATATAAACGGTGCAGCAGGTGCAGGTGCACCTGGGGGGCCCCGGTGCAGGGCCCATGTCTCTTTGTGTCTAATATCAGTATGTCCATTTTTTTTATATTTCAACCACTCACCAAAAAAACACTCACTATCCTTATCACGTGTTATGAAGTCACTGTGACGCAGTGAAAAGAAACACCTGTTGGGAGGAAATAAGCCTGTTTGGAAGCTGTATGAAAGCCTGTCTGTAACTGAACAGATTCTGGGTCACCGGAGAGACACCACGGTTTTATGATCACTGTGACTGAACGATGTTGGGTCACTCTGCAGATGTAACAGAGTTTAAAATGTAGGTTATTTTTATGTGAATTTTACTTGAATTGAGCAACCGCCGGCCAGTATTTATTGTTTTAGAGCCCTCTTGTGAAGTTGGTTCACTGCGCTTTGATTAATATCACACTTTGTCCCTCTTGTGTTGCCATATCCCTGCAGCAGATTCAAGTCTCTCTGCTGAGGGTAGGTTGTTACTGAAACACAGCTGTCTTTATTTTACCAGTCTTTGTTGAATATAGCTAATTTAAGTTGTAATGTGTAGTGTATAATGTTTAACATCAGTTTTACTACGTGCCTTTATGAAATTTGTGTTAGTTTTGACCAATGGCAATAGATATTTTTATTTTTTCATTTCACCACGTTAGGCGTTCTAGAATGGCTAGCTGCCATTCCATGCGTTCTATTGCCACGTGCCATGACTCATACGAAACTGTTGAAGACTCACTAGTTTCTTTCGGGGGAAAATGAATTTATTATTTTATTTTGCACGTCTAGGTTTGCCAGTGCAGTGACCATTTAAAAAAACACTTATGTGTTTTGTTTGTCTTCTTGAGGTATGTGGGCCATATAATTTGTAGATGTGTGCTAAGAGTGTTTTAGCTAGTGACTGCATGAGCACTGTCGCATTTCATGCTGTGTCCAGTAGGTGGTGCCGATATACAACTTACAGTAAATCCTCAAATTGTGTCCGGGATTCTATTTGAAGCCGGGCCTCGGATAATAGCCGGGGGCGTGGTCGATTCGGACAAATAAAGGCCGGCCCCCAAATACAAGCCTGGGTAATATATTGCCTACCAGTAGGGCTATCAGTCCATGAGCACTAGAAGACATTGTTTCGATTTAACTCAATGAAATAAAATATTTTATATTGTTGGTTGGTTTAATACTGTTGCCAATGAAAAGTCGTTGTCCTACACCATGGGTCTCCCAACACGTTGCTCTCAAGCTACTAGTCGCTTGCCGTCCCCTTCTGAGTAGCTTGCCAATGGCTGAAGCAGTATACATTTAAACACAATTGTTGCCGCGAGGCATTCCAGCCTACAAATTTAATAAAAAGTAAATCAGGCAAAATGAAAAATTAACTCAATTTAGGCTACTTGGCTACGCAATAAGGTTTCCATGTATTTACAGCACAGCGCACGTTCAGTGAATGAATGAAAGCGGCTGCCTTGACTCGCAACAAACAGACGGGTGGAAATCCCGGCACTCTTTCAACAACATGAAACTTAGCAGTGAACCATCAAATACCCCCCAGATTTCAGGTCCCATCAGTCCCAACATTTAGCAATTGAATCAAACAGTCCAAAAGTAAATTAAATCCCAAACCAAAGCGAAAATCTTTTGATAGCCTACCGGTGTGCTGCTCCAAACGAAACGCATGTCTCACAATTAAACGCTCTTTCGGAAAAAAAGATCCTTAACTTGCTGCTATCTACGCTAATTTGTTATTGTTCATGAAGGCGTGTCTGGCAAGTTGGTATTTTATGAAGATGCATCTGTTTTGGCTTTCATTAATGGTTTAGCTACTCAAGTTGCGTTTCTGAACGGTTACAGGAAGTGTTGAACAGTGTTGGCCCACTTTAAGTGTAGCCTTTTACTTTATTTCTGAAAAAAAAGCCTAATAAGAAATAAAGGCCTGCCTCGAATACAAGCCTGCCCCAAATAAAGGCCTGTGCTTTATGCAGCCTAAGTAAATAAAAGACCCCGGCCACAATTTGAAGATTTACGGTAAGCCATATTTTAATTTTGTTTTCATTTAATGTAAGTTTAATTGTTTCCTTTTGATATAGGAGACATGTATTTTATGTAAATGTTGCAAAAAGAGAGCATATTCAAGTCTCTGCTGAGGGTTTGCCAGTGCAGTGACCATTTAAGAAGACACTTATGTGTTTTGTTTGTCTTCTTCAGCCAATAAACGGTCAAAAAGGCAGTTCCTGAATTTCCTGTCTCTGACTGATCGACTACTGTTACACTGGTGCCGTGACTCGGATCTTCAAGATCAGCTCAACGCCGGTCGCCGTGGATGCTGTGTGGCTGTCCAGTCTAAGGGGCGACATGACTCGGGCAGTAAGAGCAGTCGTCTGGCAGTTGGAGGGTTGCCGGTTCAATCCCCTGCCCGGGCTGTGTCGAAGTGTCCCTGAGCAAGACACCTAACCCCTAAATGCTCCTGATGAGCTGGTCGGCGGCTTGCATGGTAGTGTGTGTATGAATGGGTGAATGAGAAGCATTAATTGTACAGCGCTTTGGATAAAGGCGCTATATAAATGCCAACCATTTGCCATTTACCATTTAAGAGTAGAAGATCAAGTTGTGGTCAGATCCGTAACTAGTCTATTAGTCAGAACATAGTGCTTGAATGTATAGTGATAAGACTGAGAATCATTTTTATTTTGTTGACATATATATATATAAATAGATTTTTTTTTTCTTTCTCCACACTACATTCATTTGACATTCTATTGTGTTATTTTCATAGAATTTAACACAACGCAAGTATGCAAAATGGCTGAGAGAGCAGTTGATAACAGAATGTTTAATACTTTTGCCAGTCCAGTTCTGCCAAAGGGAAGAGGTGTTTGGTTTAGTAGTAATACTGGCAGTGATGTTGCCAGAGGGCTTGACGGTAGGAGGGTGGGGCATTCCCAGTCCATAACTGACAACGGTAGGGGTACAGGGTCAGGTCAGAGCCCAGGTTGTACTCCTGTTGGGCAGTTGATGGGGGAGGGTCCTCACACTTCCACACCCAGTAGTGATGCTGATGCTACGCACCACCTTACAGATCTGATAGGACAATTAGGTGCCCAGATTGGTGAGTCCATAGTTGAAAAGCTGATGTCAGCTGGTGTAGTAAGCATGAGTAGTGATCCTCAGAACACACACAGTAAGTGTGTAGAATCTCATATGGGGAAAACTGCCTAAGAACACTACTATATCCCCTGGCAGCACTGTGATGACAGAGCCCACATCAGCCCGTTCAGCTCCGAGAGGAGTTTTGGTGGCAAAGATTGTTACTCCATTGTGGGGGGACAGGTGGGTCCCATTGAAGCTGATCAATACATCTGACAGGCCTGTGTTGGAGAGGCTGAAGCTGATCAATACATCTGACAGGCCTGTGTTGGTGAGGCGTAACACAAAGCTAGCTGGTGTATTCTCCTGTATAGCACTTGAGGACATGGATGCTGCCGAGTCTGAGGTTCCCTTGGTCAGCTGCACCCAGGCAGAGATGCCTTCCACTGCTGATGTACGTTCCGCTGACTACAAGCTCAAGTCAGTTGGGCGGAATAGTCTTGATATCCAGTCTTGTGATGTGTCTGAGAGGTACAAACAGAAGATGGCTGACCAGGTTGTACAATATGAAGACATCTTCTCACGCCACCATCTTGACTGTGGAGAAGCAAAGGGCTTCGTACACCGCAGCCACCTCTCCGACAGCAGACCGTTCCGGCTCCCATTCAGGCGAGTGCCCCCTTGTCAGTATCAGAAGTTACGCCAGGTGCTGAATGAGATGGAGGTGAAGGAAATCATTCAGAAGTCTACCAGTGAATATGCATGAAGGATGCTGTGAGCAATGGTGTGCTGTATAGAGTTTCGAGGGACCAGATCACCAAGGCAAAGCGGTTCCAGTATGTTGTGCCTGAATCACTCAAGGTCGAGATCCTGAAGGGAATTCACGATGATGCAGGACATCATGGCCAGTTCAGGAGCCTCAGCTTAACCAGGCAGAGGTTCTTCTGGCTAAACCTAGACAGGGATGTCAGAGATTATGAGCGCCACTGCCAGCGATGTATAGTCAGCAGGACACTCGAGCCCGAAGGGAGAGCTCCCTTAGAGAGTGTAACATCAACCAGACCGATGCAGCTGGTTTGTATCGACTTTTGGTCAGCCGAAGATAACAGGAACAAGTCAATCGATGTCTTAGTGGTGACAGACCACTTTACAAGCATGGCTCATTTCCCTGTAAAGATCAGTCAGCCCAGCAAGTGTCAAGGGTTCTCTGGGACAGATATTTCTGTGTCTTTGGGTTCCCAGAACGGATTCACAGTGATCAAGGGGCAAATTTCAAGAGTCAGCTAATCAGTGAGCTTCTCAGAGTATCAGGCATTAGGAAGTCACACACAACTCCCTACCATGCAATGGGAAACGGTAGTGTTGAGCGTTTCAATAGGACTCTGGGTGGGATGATCTGGGCGTTGACACCTGAAGCAAAAGCTGACTGGCCACGACGTTTGCAGACGTTGACATTCATGTACAACAGCACAGTCCATGAGACAACAGGATATGCCCCCTTTTACCTTATGTTCGGCTGTATTCCCTGTCTGCCTGTAGATGTCCCCTTCCAAACTGTCTTGAATGACTCTTGTGTGATGAGTTATAACAAGTATGTAGAGTCTCTCACTAAGGATCTGAGTGAAGCCATGGTCATTGCCCAGGAACATGCCAAGAAAGAACAGAACAGGCATGCCCAACTCTAGAAGAGGAGAGTGAAGGGGCCCAGTATTGAAGTTGGTGACAGGGTGCTCTTGGCAAACAGAAAAGAGAGAGGAAAAAGGAAAGTTGCCGATAGGTGGGAGTCAACAGTCTACACTACACAGTCTAGACCTGAACGCTGAGACACATACATACAGGATCCGTGACACAGTTACTGGGCAGGAGAAGGTGGTTCATAGGAACCTGTTAATGGTGGTCAATTTCTTCCCTGTGGATGACACAAGTGATGTGTCCAACCCTGCCTCATCCATGCTTGTGACCCAGTCTTCCACTCCCAAGTGTTGATGGTGAGGGAGAGAGCGTGGAGAACACCTCTGAGAGAAGGAGTGAAGATCCCTTGACTGACCCGGAGCCTGTGGACTCTGTAGGAAGGACACGGGAATGGATTACTCGGTTGTCCGAACCTAGTCTTTCACATGCTGATGCTATAGATATAAGCAGTATGGCCTCAGTGCCTCAGAACATCTCAGAGGGATCTGAAGACCAGATGGAAGATCAGTCTGTGACCTGTGACTATAGACCAGTGACTGACATTGACATTGATGCTGACAATTCCATACACGTAGAGCAGTCAGGTTCTTCACATGACACTCGACACTATGACACAGTCAGGTAGTGCAAGACATACACAATGCACTGATAGACAGAGTTCACCCACACACTCTGATTGTTCCAGTGCTCATACACAGGCTAGGTCTAGATATGGCCACCTTATCAGACCAGTCAACAGGTTAACACAGACCATGTCGAGGCAAGATGTTGTTCATGACACAAAGCTCAATGTTCAGGCTGTTTGCAAGTCCATGTTTCAAGTTTTTACTGATTGAGTCCAAAGCCGTTTGTTTATCCTACATCTTTATTGGTCAGATAGTTTGTTATAGTGCCAGGTTGTGATTTATTTTCCTGGGCTTTTACTAGACAGTATGTGAGGGTCTGGTGGGGTGTAGGAGGCACCCTACTACCAGTGGCTGGATTGAGAGATTAGCGCTACTCTCATACCACTTCATCCTTATGGGATACTTTTGAGGTTGGTTTTTCTGTTTTGGAGAACCAGTGTAATATGTCAGACTGTAACGTACTGTGCCTTAAGTGTATACTGTGTAGTTGGTGCTCAATTTCGCCAAAATTCAGTGGGGGTGGGTGTAACAGAGTTTAAAATGTAGGTTATTTTTATGTGAATTTTACTTGAATTGAGCAACCGCAGCCAGTATTTGTTGTTTTGGAGCCCTCTTGTGAAGTTGGTTCACTGCGCTTTGATTAATATCACACTTTGTCCCTCTTGTGTTGCCATATCCCTGCAGCAGATTCAAGTCTCTCTGCTGAGGGTAGGTTGTTACTGAAACACAGCTGTCTTTATTTTACCAATCTTTGTTGAATATAGCTAATTTAAGTTGTAATGTGTAGTGCATAATGTTTAACATCAGTTTTAGTACGTGCCTTTATGAAATTTGTGTTAGTTTTGACCGATGGCAATAGATATTTTTATTTTTTCACCACGTTAGGCGTTCTAGAATGGCTAGCTGTCATTCCATGCGTTCTATTGCCACATGTCATGACTCGTACGAAACTGTTGAAGACTCACTAGTTTCTTTCGGGGGAAAATGAATTTATTATTTAATTTTGCACATCTAGGTTTCCCAGTGCAGTGACCATTTAAGAAAACACTTATGTGTTTTGTTTGTCTTCTTCAGGTATGTGGTTCCATATAATTTGCAGATGTGTGCTAAGAGTGTTTTAGCTAGTGACTGCCTGAGCACTGTGTCCAGTAGGTGGTGCCAATTTACAACTTAAGTCATGTTTTCATTTTGTTTTCATTTTCATTAATTTTGTCCTTTTGATATAGGAGACATGTATTTTATGTAAATGTTGCAAAAAGAGCAGCTATCTATGCTGAGGGTTTGCCAGTGCAGTGACCATTTAAGAAGACACTTATGTGTTTTGTTTGTCTTCTTCAGACAATAAACGGTCAAAAAGGGGCAGTTCTTGAATTTCCTGTCTCTGACTGATCGACTACTGTTACACAGAGACACCACGGCTTTATGATCACTGTGACTGAACGATGTTGGGTCACTCTGCAGAGACACCACGACTTTATGATCACTGTTACTGAACGATGTTGGGTCACTCTGCAGAGACACCACGGCTTTATGATCACTGTTACTGAACGATGTTGGGTCACTCTGCAGAGACACCACGGCTTTATGATCACTGTTACTGAACGATGTTGGGTCACTCTGTAGAGACACCACGGCTTTATGATCACTGTTACTGAACGATGTTGGGTCACTCTGCAGAGACACCATGGCTTTATGATCACTGTTACTGAACGCTGTTGGGTCACTCTGCAGAGACCCCACGGCTTTATGATCACTGTTACTGAACGCTGTTGGGTCACTCTGCAGAGACACCACGGCTTTATGATCACTGTTACTGAACGATGTTGGGTCACTCTGCAGAGACACCACGGCTTTATGATCACTGTGACTGAACGATGTTGGGTCACTCTGCAGAGACACCACGGCTTTATGATCACTGTTACTGAACGATGTTGGGTCACTCTGCAGAGACACCACGGCTTTATGATCACTGTGACTGAACGCTGTTGGGTCACTCTGCAGAGACACCACGGCTTTATGATCACTGTGACTGAACGATGTTGGGTCACTCTGCAGAGACATCATGGCTTTATGATCACTGTGACTGAACGATGTTGGGTCACTCTGCAGAGACATCATGGCTTTATGATCACTGTGACTGAACGATGTTGGGTCACTCTGCAGAGACACCACGGCTTTATGATCACTGTGACTGAACGCTGTTGGGTCACTCTGCAGAGACACCACGGCTTTATGATCACTGTGACTGAACGATGTTGGGTCACTCTGCAGAGACACCACGGCTTTATGATCACTGTTACTGAACGATGTTGGGTCACTCTGTAGAGACACCACGGCTTTATGATCACTGTGACTGAACGATGTTGGGTCACTCTGCAGAGACACCACGGCTTTATGATCACTGTTACTGAACGATGTTGGGTCACTCTGCAGAGACACCACGGCTTTATGATCACTGTTACTGAACGCTGTTGGGTCACTCTGCAGAGACACCACGGCTTTATGATCACTGTTACTGAACGATGTTGGGTCACTCTGCAGAGACACCACGGCTTTATGATCACTGTTACTGAACGCTGTTGGGTCACTCTGTAGAGACACCACGGCTTTATGATCACTGTGACTGAACGATGTTGGGTCACTCTGCAGAGACACCACGGCTTTATGATCACTGTTACTGAACGATGTTGGGTCACTGCAGAGACACCACGGCTTTATGATCACTGTTACTGAACGATGTTGGGTCACTCTGCAGAGACACCACGGCTTTATGATCACTGTGACTGAACGATGTTGGGTCACTGCAGAGACATCATGGCTTTATGATCACTGTGACTGAACGATGTTGGGTCACTCTGCAGAGACCCCACGGCTTTATGATCACTGTTACTGAACGCTGTTGGGTCACTCTGCAGAGACACCAAAGTTGAAACATTAAAAAAAGCAAATGATTTTCATATATTCATATTTTATTGTGAAAAATTCATTCAGTGATTTAGGCATAAGAACACAGTGAACAATACATTCAGTTAATTTTCCTCTGATACAGACACGAGTAGCATGGGCCTAAGCTTTAGTTATGTAAGCATCCAAACTATCGTTAGTTGATTTGTTGATAGTTGATTGCCCCCCTCTAGGCCCATCCCTTCCTTTTCCAGAATGCAGCAGCTCGTATGGTCTTCAACCTTCCCAAACACTCGCATGTCACCCCCCTGCTTACTTCCCTCCACTGGCTGCCTGTCATTGCTCGCATCAAATTCAAAATATTGGTGCTAGCCTTCCAAGCAGTTAAGGGGTCATCTTGGTTTGGCAATGACATAAAAGTTCAGGGTTAAAATAGGTTTTAAACCTGTGCAGTAAGCCACACATCAGCTTTCTGTTATTTAGATAATCAATATTTGACTACATTTTGTGCTCATTTAAAGACTCGCAAGTAACCGATCGTTCATTTTCTATGCAAACTCGGCTGAACTTTCCTCCTCGGTGGTTGAGCGAGCGTTTTTGTGTGCGTGTCCACTCCTGCTGACTGGATCATTATTTTACACAAAATATCTCCATAGTGCTGGAGCAGTGCAGACACGGACTTTTGGCAGTACTGTGAAGTGGAACCAGCATCACCATGTCTCTTATCAGAGGTAAGAAAATAAACTTTGGTGTGTGAACTTACAGACTGGTAGTTATTAGCATTTTTAAACAATGAGTTAGAAGCTAGCTGGATAATGTCAGGTATAGTATAACTACTAGGAAGACATTTTATGCTAAGTTAGCTAATTATATAACTAAATTCTTTTTTTTAATTATACATTAAGGAATGTAGTGTAGATATACCTCTAATCTTGGTGGACATGTTTTTATTAATAACAGTTCCAAATGGTAGTGATGTAGCTATAGTCAAATTTTTTAAAAGTTGCTACGATCAGTTGTTCAGTTTTATAATATTTTTGGCACTTTTTGTACTCACCTTTATTTCTGAGAGTATATATCAGGGCGGCCTGTAGCGTAGTGGTTAAGGTAAATGACTGGGACACGCAAGGTCAGTGGTTCAATCCCCAGTATAGCCACAATAAGATCCGCACAGCCATTGGGCCATTGAGCAAGGCCCTTAACCCTGCATTGCTCCAGGGGAGGACTGTCTCCTGCTTAGTCTAATCAACTGTATGTCGCTCTGGATAAGAGCATCTGCCAAATGCCAATAATGTAATGTAATGTAATGTAATGTAATGTATATGGGCTACACCCATCACCTCTTGATGTAAACACACCATTCTTCATGCTGACACATGCCCTGTTTTTGTGGCCGTTGTAGGTGTGTTTATCGTGGCTGGCAAGCGCACGCCGTTCGGGACCTATGGCGGAGTGCTGAAGGACCACAGCGCCACAGACCTGGCTGAGCATGCGGCGCGGGCTGCTCTGGCAGCAGGTAACGTGGCACCGGAGCTGGTCAACAGCATCGTCATGGGCGCCCTCATTATGGTGAGTGAACCGGGGAGGTGGTCAGACAGATGAGCAGCGACAGACAGAAGAGCGTCATCTGGCTGTCGGGAGGTTGCTGGCTTTGTCCCCTCCCCTGGCTGTGTCGTAGTGTCCCTGGGCAAAATCCCCAATTGCTCCCGGTGAGTTGGTCGCTGCCTTGCATGGCAGCCAGTTGGAGTGTGTGTGTGAATGGGTGAATGAGAGGCATCAATTGTATAGTGCTTTGGATAAAAGCGCTATATAAATGCCAACCATTTACCCTCCATCTATAAAGGTGTGTTCTCGTTCACCAGTCCCATGCTCTGATCACTGCTCATCTTTGCTTGGGGGTTTTAAAGTCAGTTCTAGCTGATTCAGTTTTAGTACATACCCCCCTTACCTGACTCTCTCTCTGTGCCTGTGTTCCAGAGCTCTGAAGATGTCCCCTATATTGCGCGGCATGTTGGTCTCAGGTGTGGTGTACCCCTCCCTGTCCCCGCCCTCACCGTCAACCGCCTGGGTGGCACTGGGTTCCAGACTGTCATCACCGGAGCTCAGGTACGCGAGCACCCGGCTCAGGGGTTCCACAGGGTTCCACAGTACTGGCAGACGGGTACGCTAGAACCCTGCTCGGGGAGTGGGGGAACTGATGGTTACAAAAAATTGATAACCGATAACCGTTATTTTTTTTTCTGAAGGTGAAATTGGAAGCTCAGTTTAAAAGAAATGCACCTTCATCACCAGGCGTATTATTGCACTTCTAAACTATTTTAAACTGCCAATCGACAAGCTTCAGTAGTTTGAGCAAGCAATCTGGCTTTTTCAGGGGGTTGAAAATGCAAACACCATAGGGAATTGAATGCTACAGTATTGGAGTTATCAAATAATTTCTGTAGCTGTTGCAATACATCATTGGACAAATGTTGCACTAAATATTACAATACACTGTCCACAAGCAATCGACAGCCATTTCAGAGGGTTAAGAATGCAAACACCACATGGAATTGAATTTTTCATGAAGGCGTGTCTGGCAAGTTGGTATTTTATGAAGACGCATCTGTTTTGGCTTTCATTAATGGTTTAGCTACTCAAGTTGTGTTTCTGAACGGTTACAGGAAGTGTTGAACAGTGTTGGCCCACTTTAAGTGTAGCCTTTTACTTTATTTCTAAGAATAAGATTCTACAACAGAAGCCTAATAAGAAATAAAGGCCTGCCTCAAATACAAGCCTGCCCCAAATAAAGGCCTGTGCTTTGTGCAGCCTAAGTAAATAAAAGACCCCGGCCACAGTTTGAGGATTTATGGTACCCTATGCTCAAACATGGTGTTTATTATCGACAATCCATGACCAACACAGAAGTCCAATAACAAGACACCGCTCAGGTTAAGATTGGGCAGACCATTCCTCCCAATCACCCCCTTCCAGGTTTCTGTGTCGTTGCCCACATGAGCGTTGAAGTCGCCCAGCAGAACTATGGAGTCTCCGGGCGGCACCCTTTCCTGGATGCTGCCCAGTGACTCCGACAAGGCTGGATACTCTGAACTGCTGTTTGGTGCATAAGCACAAATCAGAGCTTTCCCCCCAGCGACACGTAGTCGCAGAGAGGCGACCCTCTCGTTCCCCGGGTGGAACTCCAACACAGTGGCGCTCAGCCGGTGGCACCGAACGTTTTTATAATTTTAAGCGATGCATTAAAAAAATAACACAAAATCGACCAGCGGACGTAAACTACAGGGATTTCTGTGTGAGGTTACACTGCACACTGCACGCTGCACGCTGCACGCTGCACACTGCACACTGTCACAGTCAATATTTAATTTGGCAATTAGGCTGACTTACCATTATCGGACTTACAATGTTGACATTTAACTATTGAGATGGCCCAAAATAAAGTTTGAAAATGCAATTATATTTCTCAGTAATAAAAAAATAAAAAAATACAAAAAAATATGACCCCTAGCGGTCATAAGCAGTATTGTTTAATTGGTTAACCGTTTAAAAAATGGGATGGTAACCGGTTACAAAAACTGACAAAAACATTCACGCAAACTAAATAATTTCTAGCTGGCTGTTCACATGGCCCCAGGTTGACCCCTTCTCTTCTCTCTGTGCTTGCAGGAGATCTGTCTGAAGGAGTCGGAGGTGGTTCTGTGTGGGGGGGCGGAGAGCATGAGTCATTCGCCCTACTTCTTGCGAAACATTCGCTTCGGTAGCAAGTTCGGAGCGGAGCTAAAGGTGTGCGTTTTGAATGGCTCTGGTGTTCCACACACCTGCCCTTTGACCTTTACGTAAGGCTATCATAGACCAGCTTTTAGTCTAGCTATGGCTCTACTTCAGTACAGCTACATGCTGTCAAAAAAAGTTTTGATGTGGTATATGTGGTTCATATGGAGTGTGTGCATGTGTGTGTGTGTGCGTTTGTGTGTGTGTGTGTGTTTGTGTGTGTAACAGCTGGAGGACCAGCTGTGGGCATGTCTCACAGACTTGCATGTGAAGATGTCCATGGGCATCACGGCGGAGAATTTGGCAGTGCAGTATGAGCTGAGCCGCGAGCAGTGTGACACGTACGCACACCAGTCCCACCAGCGCTGGAAGGCAGGTCAGTGTCCGAGGCTAGGGGGCGCTCTGGAGTCCAACTCCCAATCATAGGGCTGCATGGATTTATGTTTGAGTATGTAATGTATCCATAAGAACTACTGTGTCTTAACAAATGTTGTTATACATGATTTAGAATTGTAGAGCAGCATGTTCACTTAAAACAGCTATTGCTTCAGATTACTCAAATGCTTTGAATAATGACGGGTAAAATACACTTTTCCTTTGATTGCACAGGATTTTTTTTATCACCCGTTTTTATCCGAACTTGTGGATTTACAGCACTATGTAAAAGATAATGAGTTTGTTGTTTTTTATGACTTATGCACTCATCTTGGCAAGAAGAGATGCTGGAGTAATTCAGTTCAGAAGCTGTTGTTCAGGGCAGGCCAGATTACCTCTGTGTTCCTGTACTTTAGTGGGGCTGTACAGTGTACTTCCATCAGGAAACCATGCACTCACTGTGTTATTGTGGGAGTTTTGCCTGATTTCTTCCCCAGATTTTTTCAGAGCAGGTATTTGGCTTTATTGCTGATCACTCTCTCCTCTTTTCAGAGAGTGACAGCTTCTGGTACCTGTTCTGCAGAGCAGCATTACAGACGTAGCTGGATACATCAGAGGGAGAGGCCCTGAGATTGTCATAAGAACACACACACACACTTGCCTGGGGCCTGTTCCACAAAGCAGGATTACGGAGTTAGCGGATAACTGCCAAAACCTGGAACAGCTCTTTTATTTCAGTCCATGTTCCAGATTTTGGCAGTTATCCACTAACTCCGTAATCCTGCTTTGTGGAACAGGCCCCAGGCAAGTGTGTGTGTGTGTTCTTATGACAATCTCAGGGCCTCTCCCTCTGATGTCATTTAGGGTCAGAAAAATCACTACCTCCTGATTAATTGGGAAGAATCACTACACTCCAACTCCAGATGTAACACTGACAGCATTTCCACAATTCAAATTCAAATCAGCTTACTTCAGTGCTTCATTTACCCCTGACTACTGCAATGTTGTGAACTGACGAAACTAGGGATATAAACTAAAAGGATAACATGACATCACACAACTGCTGCCCAATCACAGCGCATGAGGGCGGCCATTTTGCGGCGGAGATAGCACCCATAGACGTGAAGACAAAGAAGGGCAAGGTTCCCATGACTCAGGACGAACACCCACGCCCCCAGACCACACTGGAGCAGATGGCCAAGCTGCCCCCTGTCTTTAAGAAGGGGGGAACGGTGACGGCTGCCAACGCCTCGGTGAGAGATGAGAAGGGGGGGAATCCAGAGAATATTAACTTGAGCCTGTGACTCATTCTTGTGGTCGTTCCACCACTGAGGAACCAGAACAGGGAACAGGTGTGACAGAGCTAGTTGCTCAGTGGTGGAATGACCTGCCTACCACTTTAAGAACGGCCGAATCCCTCCCCATATTTCAGGACTGAAAATGAACCTTGGTCTTTCCTCCTGAAAAAAAAAATCTGTGCTCTGTGACTATGCTTTATGTTCATGACTACACAACATGCAAGTGTTTTGCCATTCACGGATTTGATGCCGGATCCGTGGATTTGGGCTAGAAGCTTCTGCTAAATAATTAAAAAATTTTTTACGTAAATAATAAATATTTACGTAAATGTAAATGTGTGGTAGGAGGGAATAGAGCGCCTGTCTGTTTAACTGTGGGCCTGCAGGGTTTGTCCGACGGGGCTGCAGCCGTGGTGATAGCCAGTGAGGATGCAGTGAAGCAGCATAAGCTCACCCCATTGGCCAGGATCGTGGCCTATCACGTGGCTGGTTGTGAGCCCAGTATCATGGGGATTGGTAAGTGCACCGCACCCTAAAGTACCTTCCAAAAGCAGAGACCAGACCGCGGGTACAGCACCAGCTTGTTGCCCAGGGAATGTTTTTAAACCTTTATCCTGGGGCCAGTTACTCACTTTAAATATTTGAAGTACCAACCCAGCTCAAGAGTTCCTGCCCCCACAACACACCCATGAAACATCTCTCTCTCAGCCAGTTGTGTTGCAAAATGTAGCAAACTGTACAAATTTGGTCCTTTGTGAAGTAAAACTTGTAGTCCAAAATTCAGGTTAATAACAATTTTTTAATACAGCGAAATAGTCTTAATTACAGTATGGTTTTAAATGGTTTTATTGGTTTTTATAAATTCTTTTACAATTTAAAATCTTTTTTCATTTTTAAAACACACTCAATAACACAAAATAATAATTTTAACAAAAACAAGCACTTAATTTCAAAACTAGACAACAAATCTAAATTAAATGAAACCTAACTTCAAACAAAGATGTGCAAACAAATGATTAAACAAATGAGAGACAAATCTTTAGAAAAATCATATCAAAACAAAAGGAAAACAACAAAGTGAGTTTTAAGAAAACCCAAAGCGGGCAAGGATATATATATATATATATATATATATATATATATATATATATATATATATATATATATATATATATAAAAAAAGGGGGTCCATCTTGCTTGGGTTGAGCAGGTGTTGAGGACCTCTTGCCCCTCTTGGGGGGTGGACTATATGAGTCAGGGCTAACTGCCGGCGGTATATAAAAGTTATTGTGGGGAGACACCTATGGGCTGTCATCCATGCAATGTCTTTGTTTGTTGGTCAGACACTTATGTCACATTTGCCCAGATGACTCGCGGGTCCAGGTCTGACAATTTGGCCAGATCTTAAATAAGCCATGATCATTTTGTAGCTCCACGAGGTTAAGCCAGCCCTGGGCAGACCCGTCCTGTAGGCAAAGTCCTTCAGGGCTCGGTAGAGGTAGGGGGGGTCCAGCACACCCAAGCTCATTGCTCTGAGGAAGGGGGTGGCATAGTACCTGGCAAAGGTACCAGGGGCCTTACCCACCTTCCCTACGTTCTGGACAAGGGTGGCCAGACCCTGCACCATAATGATGGTGCAGGGTCTGGGACCCCCCCGCCCCCCATTCCGCTCCTCCTTGAGGAGGGTGACGCATTTCAATTTTTCCATGGTGCTCCCCCAGACAAAGCGGAAAGCCATCTGGGTGATTAGCTTCCCGGTGGCTTCGTCTGGGGGAAACACCCTCCTCAAATAGAGCAGAATGGGTAGGACAATTGCCTTCAGGACAAGGATCTTACACGCCATGGTCAAGGGCCGTGCACTCCAGCTCCTGATTTTATTTTGGACGTGGCGGTGGGCTCCCTCCCAGCTGGTTCTCCCTCCTCCATCAGCCTGGAAGGTCACCCCCAGGAGCTTGATGGTATTCCTATGCACAGGGAAGGAAACGGTCAGCTCCTCACTCCAATGTGGAGACAGAAACATTTCACTCTTGTCCCTATTGACCAGGGGCGCCAGTGGCCACACAGAAGTCGTCCAACACCTTGGTGGCACAAGCGATAGAACGACTATCTGTGGCGACGATGGCATTGTCGTCCATGTACGCCATCACTTTTAGCTGTTCCCCCCCGGCTCCAGGTAGTGGATAGCCCACCACCCCTGGATTGGCCCTGATGGCCTGGAGGAACGGTTCCAGGTAGATGACGTACAGGAGAGATGCTAGAGGGCACCCCTGCCTGACGCCTGACTTGACATCGAACGGGGCAGAGGGCTGCCGATTGACAACCACTCTGCCCGTTATGTCTGTCAGACAGATTTTTGTCCAGCACAGGAGGGGGCCAGGAATGTTCATTTTCTCTAGCACTCTCTCCAAGCACACATGACTCACCCGGTCAAATGCCTTCTCTTGATCGAGGCTGTAATCAAGGGCGAGATCGAGGAGATCGAGGGCCTCTCGCTGTAAAGGCCCTCGTAGAACTCCCTGGCCACCTCCCGGACCTCCGCCTCTTCAGACACCACCACACCTCTGCTGTGATAGAGAGACAAGATGTTATTCGTCTTGGTCTGTGCCCTGCGTGCCTTAATTACAGTATGGAGCATATCGGTTAAAAGCAAGGCAGGGCAGTTACATTACGTTACATTACGTGGCATTTAGCAGACGCTCTTATCCAGAGCGACGTACAACAAAGTGCAAATCAAACACAAGAACAAGTGCAAAGTGGACCTGAGAGGACAGTACAGTTCCGACTCCTAGTGTAAATATACAGAAATTCAGAACCCTTGAAGAGTACAATCAACTTTCAAACTAGCATACCACAGTTGGCAGCTAGAATACAACAATACAACAGCCAATAAAAGCAACAATACCTATACAAGTAACGATATCTATACATAAGTGCCATTACGGTCTAAGGCTAATCACGGTGATTGTAAGTTGGGGAGGGAAAGGTGTAGCCTGAAGAGATGGGTCTTCAGTCTGCGCTTGAAGGAGGTCAGATACTCTGCCTTTCTGACATCCACCGGGAGGTCATTCCACCACCGTGGGACCAGGACAGACAGCAGTCGTGAGCATGAAGTGCAGGTGTGGCGAGGGGCGCCAGATGGCACGAAGTGGCAGAACGGAGGGGTCTTGTTAGTGTATAGGTCTTGATAAGGGATTGAATGTATACAGGGGCTGATCCTTTAACTGCCTGGTATGCGAGCAACAAAGTTTTAAATTTGATGCGAGCCATAACAGGCAGCCAGTGGAGGTTGCTGTGCAGGGGGGTGACATGTGAATGTCTGGGAACATGATGGCAGATGCTGGAAGGCCAGACAGCAGAGAATTGCAATAGTCCAGGCGGGACAGGACCATTGCTTGAACAAGGAGCTGAGTGGAGTAGGTGGTGAGAGGGTCGGATTCTCCGGATGTTGTACAGGAAGAACCTGCACGCCCGGGTCACCGTAGCGATGTCCTTGGAGACGGATAGCCTGTTGTCCATCACCACTCCAAGGTTTCTTGCACTAGGGGATGAGGTCACTGTGGTATCCCCTAGTGAGATGGAGAAATCAGAGAAGGGAGAGGTTAAAGCAGGGATGAAGATCACCTCCGTCTTACCTGGGTTGAGCTTTAGATGGTGGTTGCCCATCCAGCTCTGGATGTCTCTCAGGCAGGCGGAGATATGGGTAGAGACCTGTGTGTCTGATGGGGGGAAGGAGGGAAAGAGTTGGGTGTCATCGGCATAACAATTATAGGAGATGCCATGAGCAGAGATAACGGGGCCAAGGGATCTCGTGTAGATGGAGAAGAGGGAGGGGTCAGAGGACTGAGCCCTGGGGGACTCCTGTAACAAGCGGGCGAGGGGTTGACACTCTTCCAGCCCAGGACACCTGGGAGGACCGGCCAGAGAGATAAGATTGGATCCACTCTAAGGCTGTGCCACAGATCCCTGTAGATGCCAGGGAGGCTAAGAGGATGGAGTGTCGAACGCCGTGTCGAACGTGTCGAACGCCGCAGAGAGGTCAAGAAGGCCTCTCTGCCTTCCGTGCTTTGTAGGGACCGGTTATTGCTACGTCTAGTTTCTGTTCAGCCCATGGTTTCTTGAAGAACATTAATTGAGTGATCAAAATTGTATTGTTACTGTACTGCAGCGATAAAAACAGCAGTTAGTTACCTGCTGGTAGCCTAATGCAACTGATACATTTTATTATTATGAGTTGGTTTATCATTATTATGAGCAATTGCCTATTGGCAAGTACTTATGGTCATGCTCCAGTGTGCCTGTAATTAGGCAATGTTCTTTGGGTTTTTTGGTGGGGCAAGGGGGGCGTGGGAGGCCTCTCAGCATGTATACTGTTTGACAGTTACAAAGAAGTGTTGTGTGGGTGCAAGCTTTATACCCCACAATGCAGGTTCCTGTCCCTGATTGGGTGACAAGGCAGACAAACAGACATTATAACCTATGCATGTGATGAGGAATGAAACCAAGTGGCCATTGTCACCAAAGCATATAGTAAACTCCTGTGTCACACCCATTTACCACCCTGGCTTCCTCCCTGGTAGTGCTGGGCTTTGATCCTAACCCCCCTTGATCATTGAGTAGGGTTGAGGTGTTAGGTGGCTATCCATACAGAACCAATTTCCTGAGAAGATTCTGCCTGTAGATTACACTCATGGGGTAAGCACAAACTCCAGTCAGGAATGTCTGTGATTCCGCAGCTGGTTCACTTAAATACAAACTCGGCATTGGTTCTTGTATGGGACATATAGCATGGTGGCTAAAGTGGAATTGGAACCTGGAAGGTTGGTAGTTCAAGCCCAGTGTTGGCACTGAAGAACTTCTTGTTTCTTCTTCTTAATTATAACTGTTCGCTGCTGGTACTTTGAATCGCATTCAGGAAAGAAAGAGTTGTTACTCGAAATTTGAGGGTGTAAGACAAGTTCAGCTCTTTATTTGTGGTTCCAGGTAATGTGTACGTTCTCCTGAGCTTTCACCAATCTCACACAATCCAGGTAGTGTGTACGTTCTCCTGAGCTTTCTCCAATCTTACATTACATTACATTACGTGGCATTTAGCAGACGCTCTTATCCAGAGCGACGTACAACAAAGTGCAAATCAAACACAAGAACAAGTGCAAAGTGGACCTGAGAGGACAGTACAGTTCTGAGTCCTAGTGTAAACATGCAGAAAATCAGAACCCTTTAAGAGTACAATCAACTGTCAAACTAGCATACCACAATTGCAGCTAGAATACAAAAATAACAATACCTATACAAGTAACAATATCTATACAATCTATACATAAGTGCCATTACAGTCTAAGGCTAATCATGGTGGTGAGTTGGGGAGGGAAAGGTGTAGCCAGAAGAGATGGGTCTTCAGTCTGCGCTTAAAGGAGGTCAGAGACTCTGCCGTAGCAAAGAGCACCTATTGTGTGTGGCTGTGTGGAAAGAGAGAGAGTTGCGATCTTCAACAGGCGGCGAAATTTCTCCACTGGTCAATTCTGAACAGCTCTCACAAAACCGTGTGTATGTGGCTGGGATTGTGGATGCAATTACATTCCGTGTATTAAATGAATTTCCATTGAGGGGTTCAATTGATGCCATAGACAGCCGGAATGAAACAGGGGGTGGGCTTTTCTTGTCGCTTTTTGGTTATACCTTGAAACAGAATAAAGAATTCAGAACCCTTGAAGAGTACAATCAACTTTCAAACTAGCATACCACAGTTGGCAGCTAGAATACAACAATACAACAGCCAATAAAAACAACAATACCTATACAAGTAACGATATCTATACATAAGTGCCATTACGGTCTAAGGCTAATCACGGTGATTGTGTGTTACACACAGTTACACAATCCTTACTGGGAATGACACAGTTTATATGCAGTATCTGAACAAATGGAAACTATCTGAAAGGAAGTGCTTCATCCTCTGTGACAAAACACTCCTTTAGATATGATAATGTCTATTGACAGGTTTCCTGGTTAGGCCAAAGGCAAATGGTTGTCGGCACCTAGACCTCAAATCGACACCGAATGAAAATGCCGAAATCTAACAGTGCATACGATCAGTGCAGCCGTTGCTCCGGGGGGGGGGGGTCTCTTTGGATAAAAAAGCGTAAAGCGCCTCCTGTCCCCAGGACCTGTTCCAGCCATCACTGGAGCCCTGAAGAAGGCAGGACTGTCTCTGAAGGACATGGACCTGATGGAGGTGGGCGGGCTTTTACTGCATCTCCGTTTCATTCGTCTGTCCACCTGCCAGTCACTGACACGGCTGAACAGACCTGAGTAAAGTCACTGTTAGAAATACAGGAAATCTGCTTTTAACTTGTTAGGGAAAAATAACATTTTTTTAACATTTCACAGGTGAGCATTGTCTGATGAAACAGATCCCAGTAAAAACAACGATAGCTATACTTGAGTTTAACTTTCATATTTATTTGCAAAGAAATGACAGAAAGTGAGAAAGGCTTTTGAATCAGACTCACACTTTTCCATAAAGGGGGGCTTTACCAAAACAGAAAGACATGAAGCTGGTCACTAAGTATCAGTATTTTGTCTTCTGAATACCCTTGTTGACCTTGCTGTAAGACCGGAATGTGCTAGCTGAGAAGCAGAGACATTAAGGTCAAAGGCTGTCTGTCTGCTGGGAGAGAGACAGAGAAAGACTCCCAGTAAGCACTTAATTCAGAAAGTGGTTTAATAGTAATAAGGGTTAAAAATAAAAGGTTATTTTTAACCACGTGATTGTCTTGATGTTAACACACATTGTCAATTAAGAATCAATTAAGAAAATTTCCCTTACAAACTTTACTAATTTCTATTTTCCCCAAAAGTTTTTCATGCGATCATAATTTTGGCTGTAACATTATACTACTGAAACATAATTTTAGTTTCCTTTTGGTATTTAGAGGAAATACTGATGATTTCAATTGATTCTGTAGAGTTGTTGGTTTTCTTTCTTTTCACCTCGTAATTGATCAATTAAAGCAGTTGGATTCCATTGCAGTAGGGTGACCTTGGTTCTATTATAATTGTTGGCACATTTTATATTCTAACTACTGAATGTTATTTCTACTGTTTTAACATCTGATTTTGTCATTGTTATGACTGCTGAATGTTTTTGTTGATAATTGTCATGTTCTGACCAATACACCACAGTACGTTCCTAAGACGTAAATGTATGTGGTGAATAATGTTGATTTGATATGAATGACCTGCCTGTGCCCTTCCCCAGGTGAACGAGTCCTTTGCTGCGCAGTACCTGTCCGTTGCCAAGGCACTGGGATTGGACCCCGCAAAGAGCAACGTGAACGGGGGTGCCATCTCCCTGGGACACCCCCTGGGGGCGTCTGGAGTGCGCATCACTGCCCACCTGGCACACGAACTCGGGTAACCCCCTCTACTCAAACACTGTTTCAAACGCATATGTGAGATACAGTGCTGTTTGTAAGTATTTGGACAGTGACACATTTTTTGTTGTTTTCACTCTAATCCAGCAAACAGTTGAAATAAATCACTATGTGGTTAAAGTGCAGAGCTTTCAGCTTTAATTTCAGGGTTTTTACATCCATATTTTGTGAACCATGTAGGAATTACAGCCATTTTTGGAGTACAGAGTCACTGTCCAAATACTTAAGCACTGCACTGGACATTCACAGAGTAACTGGACTAGCCGAGGCTATATCACACAGTGACAGTGGTGTTTTACATTACATTACATTATTGGCATTTGGCAGACGCTCTTATCCAGAAGGATTCGAGAGAGGGGAGTGAGGCGGTGACAGTGGTGGCAAAGGAAGAGGGTGAGAGGGAGCGGAGGTTACGGCGGGCTGAGGAAGGGTAGGTGGGAGGAGGGGGAGGAGGATGGGGAGGAAGAGGGAGGGAGAATGAGATGAAGTGGTGATCAGATGTATGCAGAGGGGTAACCGTGAAATCAGAGCATGAGCAGTTCCTCACAAAGACAAGGTCTAGGACATTGCCCGCCTTGTGGGTTGGAGGAGAGTGTTGCAGGGAGAGGCCGAAGGAGTGGAGTAGCGGTAGGAAGGCAGCAGCCTGGGAGGCTTCAAGGTGGATGTTGAAGTCTCCAAGGAGAATCAGCGGGGTGTCATCCTCAGGGAAGGAGCTGAGAAGGGTGTCTAGCTCATCAAGGAAGCTTCCCAGGGGCCCTGGAGGGCGATAGATAACTGCAATAAAAAGGTTAGTAGGGTAGGATACTGCAACAGAATGGAATTCAAAAGTGGATATGGACAGGTCAGAGAGGGGGAGAACAGAGAATTTCCACGAGGGGGAAATTAAAAGACCGGAAGGCCGGGGAGTGTGCGAGAAGGAGAAGGAGGATGAGAGGGCAGCGGGAGTGGCGGTGTTTTCAGGTGTGATCCAGGTCTCAGTTAGGGCAAGGAATTGTAGGGACTGGAGGGAGGCATACGCAGGGATGAAGTCAGCCTTCCGAGTGGCAGACTGGCAGTTCCATAGTCCCCCTGTGACAGCAAAGTCCTTACAGGGGGTGAGCGGGGGGTAGCTGAGGTTGGAGGGGTTCCGACGCCGTGGAGGCCCACGTCGCAGGGGGTGTCTTCGGGGGAGAGAGCACACTGGGATGGGGTGAAACATAACAACATAGCAAACTGGGACGGAGAGACGCTGGCGTCGCTCTGAAGACACCTATTTAAAGCACCTACAAATCGCTCACAAGCAGTATCAAATCAGCTGGTGTTGTGTAACAGTGGTGTGTAACAGTGGTGTGTAACAGTGGTGTTGTGTAACAGTGTTGTGTGACAGTGGTGTTGTGTGACAGTGTTGTTGTGTAACAGTGTTGTTGTGTATCAGTGTTGTTGTGTAACAGTGTTGTGTAACAGTGGTGTGTAACAGTGGTGTGTAACAGTGTTGTTGTGTAACAGTGTTGTGTGACAGTGGTGTGTAACAGTGGTGTTGTGTAACAGTGTTGTGTGACAGTGTTGTGTGACAGTGGTGTTGTGTGACAGTGGTGTTGTGTGACAGTGGTGTGTAACAGTGGTGTTGTGTGACAGTGTTGTGTGACAGTGGTGTTGTGTGACAGTGGTGTGTAACAGTGGTGTTGTGTATCAGTGTTGTTGTGTAACAGTGTTGTGTGACAGTGGTGTGTAACAGTGGTGTTGTGTAACAGTGTTGTGTGACAGTGGTGGTGTGTAACTGTGGTGTTGTGTGACAGTGGTGTTGTGTAACAGTGTTGTTGTGTAACAGTGTTGTGTGACAGTGGTGTTGTGTGACAGTGGTGTGTAACAGTGGTGTTGTGTAAAAGTGTTGTGTGACAGTGTTGTGTGCCAGTGGTGTGTAACAGTGGTGTTGTGTATCAGTGTTGTTGTGTAACAGTGTTGTGTGACAGTGGTGTGTAACAGTGGTGTTGTGTAACAGTGTTGTGTGACAGTGGTGGTGTGTAACTGTGGTGTTGTGTGACAGTGGTGTTGTGTGACAGTGGTGTTGTGTAACAGTGTTGTGTGACAGTGGTGTTGTGTGACAGTGGTGTGTAACAGTGGTGTTGTGTAACAGTGTTGTGTGACAGTGTTGTGTGACAGTGGTGTGTAACAGTGTTGTGTAACAGTGGTGTTGTGTAACAGTGATGTTGTGTGACAGTGGTGTTGTGTAACAGTGGTGTTGTGTAACAGTGTTGTGTGACAGTGGTGTGTGACAGTGGTGTTGTGTAACAGTGGTGTTGTGTAACAGTGTTGTTGTGTAACAGTGTTTTTGTGTAACAGTGTTGTTGTGTAACAGTGTTGTGTGACAGTGGTGTGTAACAGTGGTGTTGTGTGACAGTGTTGTGTGACAGTGGTGTTGTGTAACAGTGTTGTGTGACAGTGTTGTGTAACAGTGTTGTGTGACAGTGTTGTGTAACAGTGTTGTGTGACAGTGGTGTTGTGTAACAGTGGTGTGTGACAGTGGTGTTGTGTGACAGTGTTGTTGTGACAGTGGTGTCGTGTAACAGTGGTGTTGTGTGACAGTGTTGTGTAACAGTGGTGGTGTGTAACAGTGGTGGTATGTAACAGTGGTGTGTAACAGTGGTGTTGTGTGACAGTGTTGTGTGACAGTGGTGTCGTGTAACAGTGTTGTGTAACAGTGTTGTGTAACAGTGGTGTTGTGTAACAGTGTTGTGTGACAGTGGTGTGTAACAGTGGTGTGTGACAGTGTTGTGTAACAGTGGTGTGTGACAGTGTTGTTGTGTGACAGTGTTGTGTGACAGTGGTGTGTGACAGTGGTGTTGTGTAACAGTGTTGTGTGACAGTGGTGTTGTGTAACAGTGTTGTGTGACAGTGGTGTTGTGTAACAGTGTTGTGTGACAGTGGTGTTGTGTAACAGTGTTGTGTGACAGTGGTGTTGTGTAACAGTGTTGTGTGACAGTGGTGTGTGACAGTGTTGTGTGACAGTGGTGTTGTGTAACAGTGTTGTGTGACAGTGGTGTTGTGTAACAGTGGTGTGTAACAGTGGTGTTGTGTAACAGTGTTGTGTGACAGTGGTGTGTGACAGTGGTGTTGTGTAACAGTGTTGTGTGACAGTGGTGTGTGACAGTGTTGTGTGACAGTGGTGTTGTGTAACAGTGTTGTGTGACAGTGGTGTTGTGTAACAGTGTTGTGTGACAGTGGTGTGTGACAGTGGTGTTGTGTAACAGTGTTGTGTGACAGTGGTGTTGTGTGACAGTGGTGTGTGACAGTGGTGTTGTGTGACAGTGGTGTGTAACAGTGGTGTTGTGTAACAGTGTTGTGTGACAGTGGTGTGTAACAGTGGTGTTGTGTAACAGTGTTGTGTGACAGTGGTGTTGTGTGACAGTGGTGTGTGACAGTGGTGTTGTGTGACAGTGGTGTGTAACAGTGGTGTTGTGTAACAGTGTTGTGTGACAGTGGTGTTGTGTGACAGTGGTGTGTGACAGTGGTGTTGTGTGACAGTGGTGTGTGACAGTGGTGTTGTGTGACAGTGGTGTGTAACAGTGGTGTTGTGTAACAGTGGTGTGTGACAGTGGTGTTGTGTGACAGTGGTGTGTGACAGTGGTGTTGTGTGACAGTGGTGTGTAACAGTGGTGTTGTGTAACAGTGGTGTGTAACAGTGGTGTTGTGTAACAGTGTTGTGTGACAGTGGTGTGTAACAGTGGTGGTGTGTAACAGTGTTGTGTGACAGTGGTGGTGTGTTGTAACAGTGTTGTTGTGTCCCTGTGGTGTTGAGTGTTTTTGACCCAGTCTGCTTGTCTCATTGGTCTCCTCTTCTTCTCAGACGCCGAGGCGGGAAATATGCCGTGGGGTCGGCCTGCATCGGGGGAGGTCAGGGCATCGCCATCGTCCTGGAGAACGCACACTGATGAGACCATCCTACCCGCGTTCCCCACCCTGCGGCACTGAGGGGGCTGTCCGGCCTCTCACAGACACTAAAACCTGACAGACAGCTGATCCGTGTGATTGACAACCAACCCCGGCTGTAGCAAGCCGTAGGTTCTTTTTCTTTTGTTGTTTTGTTTTTTACAGGTTTAGGTAAGGAAACGGAATGTGTCTAACGTCTGCTGTTGCCTTAAATACTCTGAAAGGGCTAATACAGGGAGTGCATTCATGTGCTTTACAGTATTTCTTTGTTTAGTGTATGATTTCCCATCCTGCTTTTCTTTTGCCATCCATATTTTCTCGTTCCAGAGACTACCCAAGTATAGGTCACACAAGCCCACACACTGTGAGACCACTCCACTGGCTGGGTGTTATTCATTGTTTGGTTGTTAAATGGGGTCATTTGTTAATAAAGCATAAATGGAAAAAAATCTAATGGTGTGTTTCTCTGTGAGTGTTCCAATTAGGAATTATTACCCCACCATTCATGAACAAATAAACCCTGACATTCAGCCTTTAGATTTTTGCCAGACTGCTGACTTAAAGCTGACCTTGTGTATTTAAAATCACATTTTAATTGTCATAAAGAACAGAAGAAACAAATATTATGATATAAAGTTGGTATTATCCGGTTGAGGCATTAAATGAGGTCTGCGTCCTAAAAGCAACAAATATATATTGCCATCTACTGGTGGATTTAGCACTTTTCTCTGGAGAACCATGTTAGAGTTACTGAAAAAGCAATTTAAACCAAGCAGCAGTTTGTCTTGTGTGGGCTACAAAGGAAAGTGAATTAGAAGTGGACATCATTCCAAACACAGCCCTCAGGTTCCGAAATGACATGCTTAGCATCAAATTCTGAAAAAGCGTGAGTCTTTATTTTGTGGCTAAATGCAATTAAATGCAATTAAACACTAAATGCAATTCAAAAGTGATTAGGTCTTTCATTTTGGTAGGGCAGAATGGAACCCCAGTCAGATGCTCCTGTGTTGTGTGCTGGGATATAAAATATCTGACAGAGTCAAGAACAACAGCCCCCCTCTGTAAAAAAATAAAAACGCAAGCAAATCTTCAGTTTGCCATATTGTAGCATCTGTAAAACTGCTTGGGTTTACAATCAAATTAGAGGAATTGACTGTAAAACCTGAGCAAAATGGAGAAATTCACATGTAAATACCCTCAGATTAAAGATGACAGTCTGTACTTCAACCTCATTGTCATTGTATCCTTTCAAAGTACAGAACCAAAACTACAAAAAATGTGTCATTGACCAATGCATAATAGTGCAGTGAGCTACAATGTCTTACCTAACACACACTCTCAAATGCACTCACGCACACACTCTCACAGATACACACACACACACACACACACACACACACACACACACACACACACACACACACTCTCACAGACACACACACACACACACACACACACGCACTCTCACACTCACGTCGTGCATGTGTGCCTGGGGTGATACACACAATTATTATCACATCAAATATATTATTATTATGCCTTTGAAATGTGATCAGATCTGAAAATGCTACCTGACTGGCAGCTGTATGGGTGTAAGGACACCGGGAAGTAGAGCTGGTGTGAGTTTAATCTGTTAGGCAAAGCACAGCCATTTAACCACTAACAACATAGGCTAAAAACGGCAATGTAACCGTGAAAAAATTATGCTTGACAAAAATATTTATTAACATTTGTTTCTTATTTTTTCCCATTTTAGTCGCAAATTGTACCATGTTTAGTTCAATCGCCCATATTAGTTGAGGAAACATCGCTAGGACCGCATCCCCCGGAAGCCAGAAAGAGAACGACACGCTTTCTTCAAGCTGCATCGTCTTGAGCTTCGGAGCTTCGGTCCGTGGTTCTGAGGCGATCAGGGTGCTGTTCTATGCCGCGATCCCCCCCCCACCCTCGGAACGGACCTCGGCGCGCAACCACATGGACCTGATGCCGGCATCAAGGTCCGATGCCTTAGCCGTGCGCCACCAGGGCACCTATTGGTAAATGGCAGGCATTTATATAGCGCCTTTATCCAAAGCGCTGTACAATTGATGCTTCTCATTCACCCATTCATACACACACTCACACACCGACGGCTGCCATGCAAGGCACCGACCAGCTCGTCAGGAGCATTTGGGGGTTAGGTGTCTTGCTCAGGGACAATTCGACACAGCCCGGGCGGGGGATCGAACCAGCAACCCTCCGACTGCCAGATGACTGCTCTTACTGCCTGAGCCAATGAGACGACTGCTCTTACTGCCTGAGCCAATGAGACGACTGCTCTTACTGCCAGAGCCAATGAGACGACTGCTCTTACTGCCTGAGCCATGTCGCCCTGCGCCCTGTCGCCTATTCTCTCAGCGTGTGTTCGTATTTTCAAATCAGTGGGCAGGGGTAGAATCAGTGGGCAGGGGTAGAGTGCAGAGAAGAGTCTTAATGACCGTGTCGCATGACCATGTTGGCAGTATTCCTCTGTGAAATGACTGTTGTCGTTTCAGGATTGGCTGGAACACCAGAACTCCAGTCAGCATATTGAGAGCTGCAGAATCCTCCGGAAAAAGAGTGTGTCACTACAATGTCGTTTATCATCAATCACTAAATCATTAGTTTATGAATATTCTTAAAGTCTTCTCCTTGGCCATGCTCAAGAGTAAATATTGAATGTGCATTCAATCAAAAGTTTTCACCAACTTCAGCCATAGAGACTGACATTTTAAGTGATAAAGATACACGGTTAACCATCTGGAATGTCCACAGAAGGTTTGCTGTATTGAGGGCACATCTCATGGGCTGCACCCAGACACTTTCACTGAGGCAAGACTGCATGCAGGTTATGAAATGAGAGCAACAAGGTCATGTGTTTGGAGAACGCTCCTTAGTGCTCAGAATGGTGTGGGAATGCTACGTGTTTGGAATGCTGTAGGAACAGTAGGTGTTCAGGAGGTTTAGCATTCGGATTGGGAGTGTCCCTGTGCAGGTGCTGAGCTGTGTTTGGTTCTGCAGGTATCCTGACTGGAGTCCCACCCCGCACCGCACCGCACCGCACCACGGCTCGAGTGTGAGCAGGAGGCTTCATGGAGCCTCTCTGCTTCAATCCACACCTTCAGTGAATTTCCGAAAAAGCTGAGAAACTGAATCTCTTCACTCTCTCTTATTCACTTATTCTTTCTCCCCCCCTCCTTTTGCTCTCTAATCCCCTCCTCCTCCCTCTCTCTCCCCCCCCGTCCCTCCCTCTCTCTCTTGCTCGCCCGCTCACCCAGCCTGTTGCCCAGTGGTCGGGGCCAGACACAGGGCCAGCCTACCCGCTCCAGGAGCCCGCACAGAGAGCCACGCCCATCGAATTCATGCCGACAGCCCAGGTAGTTATGTGAGCAGTGGGAAATCAGGGATTTGTTTATGGAATTTCACTGGTCTCTGGGAATGTGTTTGTTTCCATGGGGATGTGTCCGTTCTTCCCACAGGGTTGACCTTGGAGTCGCTTGTGCAGTCTCTGCCCCCCCCCCCCCTCCTCGCTGAACTGGCCAAAACCCCCCACCACAAAGGCTTCCAGGCAGTCCCACTCATCCTCCTCCTCAACGAGCTCTCTCACCAAACGCCCAGCAGCGCCCTCTAACTGCAGGGAGGTGTGAACACATCCACCTACAGATAAACTGAAAGGGTACAGGAATGTGTGTTGCAGACGTGTGTCATGTCACAGATTTGTTATTGATGTACATTATTTTGACTGAATAAATTGTTCAGATGCATTAGTTGTAGAGTCAGGAGGACCCTTGTGTGGGTTCGGTGCTTAAATCAAGGTGGACCTCCATTTTGCCTGATTAAAAATAGAACATATTTCTGTGAACCTGTACCTGGACCATTAGTGCTGGCCCTGCTGTGTCTGTTGGAGTGTAGAGAGTATTCATTCATCCTGCAGTCATAGTGGGTTTGCAGTAAGCGCTGAATGAGTGTTGTGTGCATACATACTGTCAACTGTTTATAGTTATACTTCTTGGTGTGGACGGGTCTTGAGTCTTTGCTTTGTGCCCAATTACCCCAGTGTAAAGCTCACTGCATTCAGCTGTACGAAATGAGCTCTCCAAATAAAGACGAAATAAAGACGATTGGCGGTGTGTGTGTCGCCTTTCTCTGACTCCTGTTCTGTATGCTCTGACAGGGATGGACTTCATGGTTCCAAGGACAGGGTTCTTCTGCAAGGTGTGCTGCATGTTTTATATTGGGGATGAGGTCACCAAGAAAACCCACTGCAGCAGCCTCAAACACTATCAGAACTTGGAGGTAAATGTCTCAAATTGTCTTTGTTTAAATGCTAATATTTTTAAATATTTTAAATATTTTTTGGAACTGGAGGCTGTTATTATTAGTGGGGGCTATGACATTTTAAGCATTACAGAGACATGGCTTGGGGATGAAGATTGGGATGAATATTATATAGAGGGGTATAAACTTATTAGAAGGACAGATCCAGTAAGAGAGGTGGGTGTGTGGCTTTTTATTTCAGAGAAAATCTTAGTGTACAAGAGATTCCAGAAATTCACCAAGTCATGTCAAGTGAGGATATTTGGATTAAGCTTATTGGGGAGCAAGATGAGGGTCTTGACATTGCAGTGTGTTACCCAGCACCAGCCTCAGACTGTAGTGTGAATGCAGTGCCTTTGTATATGCATGTATAAGTGTGTGTGTAACGTCTTCTTGTGTGCAAAATCCTTATTATTGGCCCGCAGAAATGCCTGGTGGAGGGATAAGCAAGACATCTTAGAGGATAAGCAAGACATCTTAGAGGATAAGCAAGACATCTTAGAGGAGTCCCAGTGCCTGAGTTAGCTTTTACATCAGCATCAGCAATGCAATGAATTACGACTTTCATTAAAAAATGGCATCTGCTTTTTTTTACTGCCCCTTAGCAACTTTACTGCTTAGCAACCAATAAACTAGCCTACTGTTCAGCGGAAGAATACATTTACCATAAAACATAGTTCTGTTAAAAATACATTCATTTAATGTCCTGTCTTTCTTTTGTGAAATCTTTAAAGATGAAAGTGGTAACTGTTGTATTAATTAAGCGTTATGGAACGAGAACCTGTAACGCTTAAATAGACGTCACTGCAATAGCCACGCCCCTTCTCGGGGGCAGGCATAACAGCAGGAATGGGGTATTTCACCTCAATCTTTGGACAATAACAGTCAAAAAATAGTTGAAATTAGGCTATATTTGATAAAATCTTGATGATTATGGATTTTGGGGATTAAAAAGTGTTTAGCCACCTAATCTTTTGGACTGTGGATATTTTTTGAGTTCACTTTGTGGAAATCTTTTATTCTATGTAATTACATAATGAAAATTAGGTCTTGGGTTTAATGAAACAATACCCTTGGTTGTATAGGGTCAACACTTAAAACATTTTTTTTTTGTTCTTTTTATTTTGTTATCTGGTGTTCATTAACCAATATAGGAAGCAGAACCAGAATTGGAATCAATATAATCCAAACGATACCCAACCCTACTGGTGTATGTGTGCGTGTGTGTTTGATTTGGTGTTGATGTGGTTGTGCTATTCACCCTAACCTGCACTCTCCACCACTGGGTGCAACGCAGGGCTGCATGTGAAACATCGTCCAGCACACCTTCTTTACAAAGTGTGGCTTCTTGAGTTCAGAGAGCTTGGCTGAGCTAGTTTATCTCGGTGTGATCCAAATGTCACTACTATTTATTTTTAATCAACATAAAATTAAATGTTATTACAAGATTTAGCTAGCACCAACCTCCTTGTCCACACCTTACCCAGTTTACATAAACAAAAAGTTCTACTTGAATTTGAGTTTGTAATTATTGTGACTGTTTTATTATTTGCATAGTATTTCCATGGGGGCTCAACACCTGTCCTCTCTCCCTGGCATTGGCATGCAAAGTATCCTTCTTCACTAATGATGACGCATGGCCCATTTTACTGTAGTGTGACACATACCTTGCAGGTGGGGATTTGACGGGATCATATATTTGTACATCAGCCCTCTGTTGCTGACACCATAAAGAACTAACACACTGCAGCTCATACTGCAGACCTTCTGCTCCAGTCAAGGTCCGTGTAATACTTTTATCCATCCATCCATCCATCCATCCATCCATCCATCCATCCATCTCATCCAGGGGTTGGAAACCCTGGTGCTGGAGAGGGTTGTGGTGGTTTTAGTTTCCCCTTTAAAACCGCCAGAAACCGGTTCAGACCCAACAAACAAGGTGAGGTGAGTAAACCGTGTAATCGACTGCTTTCATTGATCTATTAAGTGCTGAGTAACAACGAAAGCCAGCACACCCTCCTGCTCTCCAGGACCAGGGTTACTGACCCCTGGTCTAGCCTGTCAATCAATCTCTCCGACTTTCAACCAGTCAATATTTTTTATCCACCCATCTCTATCTGTCTTTATACCATAGGAGTCCGTACTAGGAAAGTGAATCTGCAAGTTAACATGGTTGAAGCAGTACAGTTCTGATTGTCACAAGTTAGTTAATCTATTTGTGGCTTGTCGATTTGTGGATTTATATATCTGGGTGAGAACTGGCCTGTGCTTTCACTGTCTCAGTTATCTTATCCTGAAACATTTTCATTTCATGCAAAAAAAGCATTTAACAGAATTGCTGATTTATTTTTGCAGCAATAGGATAGTTGTATAAAAATGGATAATTTGAGTTTGCTTTATTATTATTTATGCTTGTATTTGTTAATGTACTATTCCTCCTTGCTTTTTTCTTTAATATTTAGCTACATTGAAACTTTCATATTTCTATCCGAAATGTGACACACTGATTGGCATGAATAATTCCATAATTGATGCTGGATGGAACATAATTACATTCATGCAAAATATTACTATGACAATTTTTACAGGGCAACATGCAAACAGCTAATTTAGCATTTTAACCAAAAACTGTTGTCATATCTTTAATTTAGTGTTAATTTACAATATATTTTAAATATGAAATATATTAAAAACTTAACTGCTGCATGTGGTGGTGGGAAGTCCACAAAATTGATCCAGCTTCTGCACAAGTGATCGAATGAAGAAAAACAACAAGATACTGGTGTGCATTAAACCATGCATGTTCTTCTTCTTTGGCCATCAGCAAAATGCTAATGTTTTGTACTCCTAGGTACTGGCTGTGGAGAGGCACTTTGTGAAGGAGGGGATACGACAGCTCTTGTTCCAGGTCCTCTCAGTCCGGCCAAAGGATGAACACGTCATCTGAAAATGGAACCAGCATGTCTGATATGCTGTCGGTTTTGCCAGAGGTCTACTGGATTTACTTATGTGCTTTAATGAGCAACATACTGCTGGGCTTACCGACCAACAGCTGGGTCCTGTGGCTGATCGCCAAAGGGTCCAGAGATACGCTGTCTTCAGAAATATTCACCTTCAACCTGGCTGCGTTGGAGTTGACCTATTGCCTGCAGATTCCTCTGAGCGTTCTAAATTATGTTGTGTGGAAACAGAGGTTTATAATATTTTTTACATTCTTCGTTGGCCTCATCATCTTCGGCCGTCCCCTGTTCCTATGCTGCATCTGCATCGAGCGTTACCTGGCCGTTCTCCACCCCCTCACCTTCCTCAGGTGCAAGCCTCTCAGGTACAGGCTGGGGTGTTTGGGCTTGGCCTGGATGGGGACCATCGCGGGCTGCTCATACTGTGTGTTTTTGGATGCTGACGTGCTGAATTATGTAATCCTGGCATTCATGCTGGTCCTCCTCAGCATCAAGTGCTTCTGCTGCCTGGCTGTGCTCCAGGCCTTGAGACGTCCTGGGCCAGGGGAGGGGGCGCCGGGGCAGTCCAGGGGAGGGGGTCCCCAGCTGGCCAAGCAGAAGGCTTTCAGAATCATCTTGTTCAATCTGGTTTTTAACTTGGTCGACTACCTCCCAGTGATGGTGTCTCTCCTGCTGAGGAGTCTCATGTCTGAAAGGGTGTTTAGACTCTTTACCGCCATCTGCTTCTGCATCTCTGTGTTCTGTGCTTTCATCCAGCCTGTCCACTACCTCCTCAGGGCTGGGAAACTGCAGTGCATTGTGGGAAATGCCTGCTAAGAGCAGGCTGTCTATTTCATCCCACACCTGTATGCCAGTAGGGTTGGATGTTCTCACAAACCTGCTTTTCTTCTATGGTAAATGCCAGCAGGTCCCTTATCAATATTCCAACCCTCTTTCATTACATTACATTACATTATTGGCATTTGGCAGACGCTCTTATCCAGAGCGACGTACAACAAAGTGCATACCCATAACCAGGGATAAGTTCGCTGAAAGACCCTAGAGAGAAGTACAATTTTAACTGGTACCTGTACAACCAAGATAAGGACGAGGGCCCTTTAAAAAAAATATATATATTTATTTTATTTTTGAGAACAAAGAAACAAAGAAACAGAGCAAAAGTGACCAAAGTTAACTATCCAAACACTGCTTACCTAGCCAACTAAAAATACCGATACACAAAGCAAGTCACAGAGACAACAATTAAGGTTCACAGGGAGGTAGGGAGGGATGGGGAGAGGTACTGCTTGAAGAGGTGTGTCTTCAGCTTGCGCTTGAAGGTGGGGAGAGATTCTACAGTTCTGACCTCAACGGGGAGTTTGTTCCACCACCGTGGAGCCAGAACAGACAGTAGTCGTGAGCGTGATGTGGAGGTTCGGAGAGGGGGAGGTGCCAAGCGGCCTGTGGAGGCTGAACGAAGAGGTCTGGCAGGGGTGTAGGGTCTGATGATTTTTTGTAGATAAGCTGGGGAAGACCCTTTAACTGCTTGGAAGGCTAGCACCAATGTTTTGAATTTGATGCGAGCCATGACAGGCAGCCAGTGGAGGGAAGTAAGCAGGGGGGTGACGTGTGAGTATTTGGGAAGGTTGAAGACCAGACGAGCGGCTGCATTCTGGATGAGTTGGAGGGGTCTGATGGCAGACGCTGAGAGGCCAGCCAAGAGGGAATTGCAGTAGTCCAGGCGGGACAGAACCATCGCTTGGACCAGGAGCTGGGTCGAGTAGGGGGTGAGAAAGGGGCGGATTCTCCGTATGTTGTATAGGAAGAACCTGCATGACCGGGTCACCCCCACAATGTTCTCGGAGAGGGACAGTCTGCTGTCCATCGCCACGCCGATGTTCCTTTCACTGGGTGATGGCGTGAGTGTGGTATCCCCGAGGGAAATGGAGAGATCCAGATGGGGAGAGGTTTTAGCAGGGATGAATATCATTTCAGTCTTGCCTGGGTTGAGCTTTAGATGGTGGTTGTCCATCCAGCTCTGGATGTCCCTCAGGCAAGCCTGCGGGATCAGACGGCGGGAACGAGACGAAGAGTTGGGTATCGTCCGCGTAGCAGTGGTAGGATAGCCCATGTGCAGTGATCACAGGGCTAAGGGAGCGAGTGTAAAGAGAAAAAAGAAGCGGGCCTAGGACTGAGCCCTGGGGAACTCCTGTGGCGAGGGGCCGAGGTGTCGATACCGAACCAGCCCAGGCAACCTGGAAGGAGCGACCAGAGAGGTAGGACTCAATCCAGTCCAGGGCTGTGCCACAGATGCCCGTTGCTGACAGGGCAGACAGGAGGATGGAGTGATCCACAGTGTCGAAGGCAGCAGAGAGATCTAGAAGAATGAGGACAGAGGAGAGGGAGGCTGCTCGTGCGGCATGGAGTGACTCACTGACGGAGAGGAGCGCAGTCTCTGTCGAGTGGCCCGATCTGAAGCCAGACTGATGGGGGTCTAGCAGGTTGTTGTTAGAAAAGAAAGAAGAAAGTTGAGTAGAAGCGGCTCGTTCTATAGTTTTAGAAAGGAAAGGAAGAAGAGATACTGGGCGGTAGTTCTGGATGATGGAGGGATCCAGAGTAGGCTTTTTTAGCGGCGGAGTGATGTGGGCCCTCTTGGAAGATGCCGGAAAACAGCCGGAAGACAGGGAGGAGTTGACAAGACCAGACTTTCATATCAGATAGGTGGTTCCAAGAGGTCAAGAGCATCTCTAAATGAGTGACATCACTGTGTTTGCCTCCTCATGAGTCTGACTTTACTGTGTTTGACTCCTCAAAGTAACATGAACTCCTTCAGCTTCACCAACACAAGCCAGGAGAATTTTAGGGAGAAGGACAATTTTGCTACCATTGTTCACAGCAGGGGTAAGCAACCCTGGTCCTGGAGTGCCAGTGACGTTTCTGATTTTTGTTCCATCTGAGTTTGAACACAAGAGTTTGATGGATGATTAAAAGTTTGAATATTCTGAATGCTGAAATGCTGAGTGTCTCTAGCACATAGTCTCCTGCAGTCATTAAACTTGATTAATTAAAACTGATTGGGGGCAGCCTGTAGAGTAGTAGCTAACACTACATTAAGGGCATTTGGCAGACGCTCTTATCCAGAGCGACGTACAGTTGATTAGACTAAGCCGGAGAGAATCCTCCCCTGGAGCAATACAGGGTTAAGGGCCTTGCTCAAGGGCCCGACGGCTGTGCGGATCTTATTGTGGCCACACCAGGGATCAAACCATCGACCTTGCGGGCCCCAGGCATGTACCTTAACCACTACGCTACAGGCCGCCCCACAGCTAAGATATGTTCAAGCCCTATTGTCGCCATGATAAGATCTGCACAGCTGTCTGGCCCTTGAGCAGGACCCTTAACCCCACATCGCTCCCTGGGTGCCGCACGCTCGCTGCCCACTACTCTGAAGTGCAGTAACTAGGATGGGTCAAATGCGTAGGACAGATTAAGATTACCAGCAGGACCACAGGGTTCAATAAAGTACATAATCTTTTTAAAGGAATCCAATTATGCAGTTACTGGTTTGGATGGAGCAAAAACCAGAACCATCTCAGGCACTCCAGGACTAGGGTTACCTACCCATGGTTGGTCCACAGTACCAAAGCTTGCCAACCCACAGCTCGGTTCTGTGATTGATTGTGTGCGGACGGGAAGGGGGAGGGGGGTTCAACACCTGTCACTCTTCCCTGGCATTGATATGCAAAATATCCTTCTTCACTAATGATGACGCATGGCCCATTTTACTGTACAGTGTGACACATACCTTGCAGGTGGGGATTTGACGGGATCATATATTTGGACATCAGCCCTCTGCTGCTGACACCATAAAGAACTAACACATTGCAGCTCATACTGCAGACCTTCTGCTCCAGTCAAGGTCCATCTATCCATCCATCCATACGTCTCATCCAGGGGTTGGAAACCCTGGTGCTGGAGAGGGTTGTGCTGGTTTTAGTTTCCCCTTTAAAACCGCCAGAAACCGGTTCAGACCCAACAAACAAGGTGAGGTGAGTAAACCGTGTAATGGACTGCTTTCATTGATCTATTAAGTGCTGAGTAACAACGAAAGTCAGCACACCCTCCTGCTCTCCGGGACCAGGGTTACTGACCCCTGGTCTAGCCTGTCAATCAATCTCTCAGACTTTCGACCAGTCAATGTTTTTTATCAACCTGTCTCTATCTGTCTTTATACTATAGGAGTCCATACTAGGAAAGTGAATCTGCAAGTTAACATGGTTGAAGCAGTGCAGTTCTGATCGTCACAAGTTAGCTAATCTATTTGTGGCTTGTCGATTTGTGGATTTATATATCTGGGTGAGAACTGGCCTGTGCTTTCACTGTCTCAGTTATCTCATCCTGAACATTTTCATTTCATGCAAAAAAAAGCATTTAGCAGAATTGCTGATTTATTTGTGCAGTAATAGGATAGTTGTATATAAATGGATATCTAGAGTTTGCTTTATTATTACATAAGCTTGTATTTGTTAATGTACTATTCCTCCATGTTTTCTTCTTAAATATTTAGCTACATTGAAACTTTCATATTTCTATCCCAAATGTGACACACTGATTTGCATGAATTCCTCCATAATTGACGCTGGACGGAACATATTTACATTCATGCAAAATATTACTATGACAATTTTTACAGGGCAACATGCAAACAGCTAATTTAGCATTTCAACAAAAACTGTAGTCATATCTTTAATTTAGTGTTAATTTACAATATATTTTAAATATAAAATATATTAATAATTAGACTGCTGCATGTAGTGCTGCAAAGTCCACGAAATTCATCCAGCTTCTGCACGAGATGACGTGTTCATCCTTCTGGCCAAATGAAGCACAACAACAGCAGATACTGGTGTGCATTAAACCATGCATGTTCTTCTTCTTTGACCATCAGCAAAATGCTAATGTTTTGTACTCCTAGGTACTGGCTGTAGAGAGACACTTTGAACAACAGCTCTTGTTCCAGGTCCTCTCAGTCCGGCCGAAGGATGAACACGTCATCTGAAAACGGAACCAGCATGTCTGATATGCTGTCGGTTTTGCCAGAGGTCTACTGGATTTACTTATGTGCTTTAATGAGCAACATGCTGCTGGGCTTACCGACCAACAGCTGGGTCCTGTGGCTGATCGCCAAAGGGTCCAGAGATACGCTGTCTTCAGAAATATTCACCTTCAACCTGGCTGCGTTGGAGTTGACCTATTGCCTGCAGATTCCTCTGAGCTTTCTTAATTATTTTCTGTGGAAACAGAGGTTTATACGACTTTTTACATTCTTTAATGCCCTCATCATCTTCGGCCGTCCCCTGTTCCTATGCTGCATCTGCATCGAGCGTTACCTGGCCGTTCTCCACCCCCTCACCTTCCTCAGGTGCAAGCCTCTCAGGTACAGGCTGGGGTGTTTGGGCTTGGCCTGGATGGGGACCATCGCGGGCTGCTCATTCTGTGTGTTTTTGGATGCTGACGTGCTGAATTATGTAATCCTGGCGGTCATGCTGGTCATCCTCAGCATCAAGTGCTTCTGCTGCCTGGCTGTGCTCCAGGCCTTGAGACGTCCTGGGCCAGGGGAGGGGGCGCCGGGGCAGTCCAGGGGAGGGGGTCCCCAGCTGGCCAAGCAGAAGGCTTTCAGAATCATCTTGTTCAATCTGATTTTTAACTTGGTCGACTACCTCCCGATGACGGTTGCTATCCTGCTGAGGAGTCTCATGTCTGAAAGGGTGTTTAGACTCTTTAGGGCCATCAGCTCCAGCATCGCCGTGTTCGGCGCTTTCATCCAGCCTGTCCACTTCCTCTTTAGGGCTGGGAAACTGCAGTGCATTGTGGGAAATACCTGCTAATAGCAAGCTATCTATTTTGTCCCATACCTGTATGCCAGTAGGGTTGGATGTTCTCACAAGCCTGCTTTTCTTCTATGGTAAATGCCAGCAGGTCCCTTATCAATATTCCAACCCTTCTTTATATCAGACAGGTGGTTCCAAAATGTCAAGAGGGTCTCCAAATGAGTCTGATTTCACTGTATTTGCTCCTCAAAGTGACATGATTTCAAAAAAGGGACAGGTTTCTGGACTGAGAGATATGTCACTGTTGACTTGCTCAAGGTATTGTGGCCTCTGTTGCAAGCAATCTTGACTCCCCAGGAGACTCCACTGACATGCTAGATAAGATAAGGGGCCCTCACCAACCAGTAACTACTCAGAGACCAAAATGCTTTTCTCCCCAAGGACTAATCGCCGATCAATCACTTTGCTTCTCTGCCAAAATGCTCGAATATACACTCAGAGAGCACTTGAAGAGTACATCAATTTACCAACTAGCATACCCCAGTTAGCAGCTAGAGTTCTACAATAACTATACATAAGTGCTATTATAATCCATGGCATACACAAGGCACACGGAGGGGTCTGGCTGGTGTATAGGTTCTGATTAGTTATTGAATGTATGCAGGGGCTGAACTGCCTAGTATGTGAGCACCAAAGTTTTAAATTTGGTGTAAATTTCTCTAGGGTATTAGCAACAGAGGGCTGATGTTGAGTATGTGTCACACTGTACAGTAAAATGGGCCAAGCATCATCATTAGTGAAGAAGGATACTTTGCATATCAATGCCAGGGAAGAGTGACTGGGAAAGTGAATCTGCAAGTTAACATAACAGTTTTGATTGTCACAAGTCAGCAAATTTATTTGTGGCTTGTTGATTTGTGGATTTATATATCTGGGTTAGAACTGGCCTGTGCTTTCACTGTCTCAGTTATCTTACCCTGAAACATTTTCATTTCATACAAAAAAAGCATTTAGCACCATTGCTGACTGGATAGTTGTAAATAGATGGATATCTTGAGTAAATGGGAGTTTGCTTTATTATTATTAATGTTTGCATTTGTTAAGGTAATATTCCTTGTTTACAGAGCAACATGCAAACAGCTTGTTTTAACGAAAAACAGTTTTCATATCTTCAATTTAGTGTTAATTTACAATATATTTTAAATATAAAATATATTAACACAATCAAAGTCACTTAGATCACATTTCTTTCCCATTCTGACATTTGGTCTGAAAAATAGCTGAACCTCTTGACCACGCTTACATGGCTGATTAAATATTTGCATTAATAAGCTGGTGTTCAGGTCTTCCTAATAAAGTGCTCACTAAGGTATACAAAACACATGTACAAATTACATGTGCCACTCAAATATGCAAATTAACATATGGCTTCCTCAAACAACAAACCTGAAGCTCAACATCTAGCTACTTTCTTTTAGAAAGTGTTGTCATAGTAACACTTGGCGATTTATGCCTTTTTTGCAAATTCATTGGAAAATGATTTGTGCTGCATAGCGTCAGCCTCTATGTGACTGGTTTTATGCCCGTTCAGAAGCCTAAACACGAGCAGGGGGTGCCTGATATATTCACACCTGCCTTATATTCACACCTGCCTTATATACACACCTGCCTTACATACACACCTGCCTGTTCCGTCACAGGGGCTGACAGACTAATTTCTCTCAAATAATTTAGATTAAAACATGTATGGTGCATTACCGAAGTAAATGTTTTTCCTATGGTAAATTATTGACCTTTTTAAAAATTTGTTGTGAGTCATTGATTTCTGTAATCGTAGAATTTTTGTATTTATTGTACTGCCATCTTGACCAAGTCTCTGTATCTATTTTATTGTTTAATAAAAAAGGGATTATATACTAATAATAAAAAAGATTACGATTACATAATAGTCTATGTAATCATCTGTCATCTGTTTAGCCCTCACATATTTTCAAATGCAAATAGATAAACAAATCATACAAGGGCATTAAATAATCATATTTATAAATATGATGTATGTGTATGCATGTGCGGAATTATCCATTGCACACGCATAATATACATAAAATAATATTTTAATTTAATTTTTGATGTACAGGAAATGCCAACTGATTATTCAGATCAATAGCACACTTCTTAATCAAGGTAAATTAGTTGAGACCAATGGTGAGGGTTTAAAGGGAGGTTTCTGCTGAATGTTTATAATGTGGTTTAGGGTGTAATGAGTGATTGAGTGGTGCAGAGGCTGCTTTTGAGAGCTCCTTTAGTGGCAACAGAAAGAGCTGTGCCTGGAACTGCTTCGAAGGAATCGATCCTATTTGTACTATTTTTTGAATGCAGTGAAATAACCCACTTCACACACCATTTCACTGCAGCGCAACAAGAGAGCAGCCAGCTAATAATAATGCATTTCTGTGCATCATGCAACTGTACAAATCTCATGGATAGGATGGCTTACTTTCCATTAAAGGTTCTGTAAAAAAGACAGCAGAAAATGCTTAGAGAGATATTATTTTAAAGTGGCAGCCGATAGGCTACCTGGCATCATTTACTGCTGTTTTAGCTAAGAAGCAAATAGCACGCAGGACTGTTGTGCAGCAGATTAAAACCATAAAACTATAAAAAGACTATAAAAAATACACCGTCACGCTGGTGTGGGTTTGTTGCACCACTCAGGCGATTAGAGTACACACAGAATACGTTATTTTGCTCCAGCCCCCTACTATAATCGGGCCTACACATACATTTCTAGATTAGCAATAGTCTATATTATTACAAAAGATCGTAAAGGGTTATACATTAATACGATCTGTTAATGTATAACCCTTTACGATCTTTTGTAATAATATACCATTGCTAATCTTAGAAAGTAATAATGCGTTCTCTACCACATGATCGTAAAGATTTTGAAATCAATAGTACAACAATATAATCCAGGGCATATTTCCAAATGGTTGCACGTCGCGAGAACCCATTTTATGCTCCACGGAAAGTGTCATTTAAATGCAGGAAAATGAATTTTAATAATGTAACATAATATTTATATACACCACTATTAAAAACGAATAACGGTTTTGGCACAATAGACACAGAATAGAATAATGTAAAGCGAACCGAAAACAGGCGCATTAGCCGCTAGCTAAAGAACCACACCGACCAGCGTCCATTTTACTCTTCATTAACCGCAACATCCCATTGTGGCAACACTTTCTAGCGATCCAGCAGAACATGCTCTTATATCTTCGATAAAGCCATTATAAAAACAAGTATATTAATTATATTTAATCACATATATTTGCATATGCATTCGTGAAGCATTTAATAAATGTGTATTGTATTTTCCAATAGTTTATCGCGGACTTGTTTGCAAATTTTGGTTGGGGACTAATATTATTATTACTGATAATAGTTCTCAATGTCACAGTGATCCCTGGTGCCATCAGCCATTAATGCAAAGTCCAGGAGAGTCAGCTTCCTCATGTTTGCGACAGGCAAAGCAAAAGCAGGCATCATGCAGGACAGAACAGTCTAGTCATGGTTGAAGACCATGTGTGAAGAAGTGTCTGTGTGGTGACAATATAAAGGAGGAGCACTGACTAAGCACACCCACACCTTCAATTTCCAATAGGAAAGCAGTGCATTTGATGACCAATTACAGAAAACTATGCAAGCTCAAAAATAACTATAACATAATTTGAGTATTGATTGGATAGGCAGATGATTCCAAGGATTGGGCAAGGCTTATCTCTGGGTGGAAGGGTTTAGCAGGCCAGTGAAAAGGGTTTGTGTTGAGTTATGGAGAGGGGTTTAGCAGGCCAGTGAAAAGGGTTTGTGTTGAGTTATGGAGAGGGGTTTAGCAGGCCAGTGAAAGGGGTTTGTGTTGAGTTATGGGGGGGGGGGGGGGTTTAGCAGGCCAGTGAAAAGGGTTTGTGTTGAGTTATGGAGAGGGGTTTAGCAGGCCAGTGAAAAGGGTTTGTGTTGAGTTATGGAGAGGGGTTTAGCAGGCCAGTGAAAAGGGTTTGTGTTGAGTTATGGAGAGGGGTTTAGCAGGCCAGTGAAAAGGGTTTGTGTTGAGTTATGGAGAGGGGTTTAGCAGGCCAGTGAAAAGGGTTTGTGTTGAGTTATGGAGAGGGGTTTAGCAGGCCAGTGAAAGGGGTTTGTGTTGAGTTATGGAGAGGGGTTTAGCAGGACAGTGAAAAGGGTTTGTGTTGAGTTATGGCGATGGGGTATGTCACAGAGGCCGAGCTGCCAGTCCGACCGGTTTGTTCTGAAAGGCGAGAGGAGGCACCGCCCACTCTGTCAGGTAATGCTGAACACACCTGCCTCGCCGAAGAGGACACGGCCGGGAAACTGGAGAGCAAATCAACAGAACAACAACATCGCACTCCAGCCCTAGACCCCGGCAACAAGGGGAACTGTCAGAACAACAACATAACACTCCAGCCCTCGGCAACAAGGGGAACTGTCAGAACAACAACATCGCACTCCAGCCCTAGACCCCGGCAACAGGAGGAGCTGTCAATCAGGTACTAACAGAACCTTCTGGACTGATTGGTGGCTGGTGCACCCTGGCTGTCTGCTGAGAGATTACCTGCATGGGACCAGTGGAATCGGGGGACTGTTTCACTTTCCTCCTGACTCAGTGCAACCAGGTCCCAGGAGGATTTTAGGATTGAACCTCAGGTGGGGATATAGGGTGGTTGTTGGTTTGAACGGCATGTGCAGTAGTAGGTTGGTTTTAGGGCTGAATCCCAGATGGGGATATAGGGTGGTTGTTGGTTTGAACCCCATGTGCAGTTAAAGGTTGGTTTTAGGGTTGAATCTCAGGTGGGGATATAGGGTGGTTGTAGGTTCACTGATGTTCAGTTAAAGTGCAACTGGTAGAGAACAAAAATAAAACCTGCTTGACTAAGATAAACAAAGATATGTCTGTGTGTAAGAGAGAGAGTTCATACTATTCTGTTTGTGTGTGTGTGGTTGTGTTTGTGTATGTGTAAGAGGGATAGTTCATACTGCTGTGTGTGTGTGTGTGTGTATGTGTGTATGTGTGTGTGTGTGTGTGTGTGTGTGCGTGTGTGTGTGTCTGATTGCCTGTCTTTCTGATAATGCTGTAAGTGAAAACCTCTCTCTACTTGAAAGTGTCACGTACATGCATATTTTCTGATCTGTGTTGGCTGTGGCTTGGAGCTGCTTGGGCGCTGATTACAGGCGATAGCCTGCCGTGGACACTGCTGATTTTCTGGAATAACTTGTGAGGGCAGGTAAACAGGCACCTGCGGGTGGATGTTCCACATGTACCTGGCTGTAGGACGTGACTCTGTAAATACCACGTTTTCCATGGTCTGTATGAGCCTCCCCCACTTGCCCTGGCTCAGTACAGAATATAATTGCGGCCTGTCTGTTACCCTAAAGTATGGCAGACTCCTAAGTAATTGTTTAGTGTTAACTGCATTATGTGGACTATTCTGAATTATTTTGTAATGAACAATAGGAATTTTTAATTCACGGTGAACTACGGATAAAATCTGAATGACACACAATTTAACGATAACGAGAGGAGACCATTCAGCCAAGCAATACTCACCTTTTCCTGCCACTAAATTCTACCTAATGCCTAGATAGCTAATGCTAAAAGCTAGATAGTGCCTATAACTGTATCAAGCCAGAGTGTCTGCCTCTACTACGTGACTTGACATTTGAATGATGTGAAACCTCTCCACAGGCAACACCTTCAGAGAAAATGCTTGCTAGCTTAACTCATCTATGGAAGACCTCATTTATCTCTAATGAACATTCATTCTAAAGTGGTAATTAACAGTGGTAAGATGTGAGAAAATGCTACGGAGTTCTGGTGCAGAGACACAAGGAGAAATTCATTAATTATGTCTGCTCCATTATTGTTAATTGTGTGTGTATGTGTGTGCCTGTGTGTTTGTGTGTGATAGAATGTGTCTGTGTGTGGGTATTTTTCTTAAGGTGTTCCTGCTGAGGTGAAATAGACTTTGCGGCCTCTGCCATTGAACAGGCTAGTCAAACCTCATTCCAGCATTGCGAGAGGGGGGAGGTGAGAGAGCAGGAGCGAGTGCTACCAGAACTGCCCCTAACAGTTTACCTGACTGGAACTGAGAGTATGTTTTTACAGTTAACCTGACTGGAACAGAAAGTATGTTTTTACAGTTTACCTGACTGGAACAGAGAGTATGTTTTTACAGTTTACCTGACTGGAACTGAGAGTATGTTTTTACAGTTAACCTGACTGGAACAGAGAGTATGTTTTTACAGTTTACCTGACTGGAACTGAGAGTATGTTTTTACAGTTAACCTGACTGGAACAGAGAGTATGTTTTTACAGTTTACCTGACTGGAACTGAGAGTATGTTTTTACAGTTAACCTGACTGAAACAGAGAGTATGTTTTTACAGTTAACCTGACTGGAACAGAGAGTATGTTTTTACAGTTAACCTGACTGAAACTGAGAGTATGATTTTACAGTTAACCTGACTGAAACTGAGAGTATGTTTTTACAGTTTACCTGACTGAAACTGAGAGTATGTTTTTACAGTTTACCTGACTGAAACAGAGAGTATGTTTTTACAGTTAACCTGACTGAAACTGAGAGTATGTTTTTACAGTTAACCTGACTGAAACTGAGAGTATGTTTTTACAGTTTACCTGACTGAAACTGAGAGTATGTTTTTACAGTTAACCTGACTGAAACTGAGAGTATGTTTTTACAGTTAACCTGACTGAAACCGAGAGTATGTTTTTACAGTTAACCTGACTGAAACAGAGAGTATGTTTTTACAGTTAACCTGACTGAAACTGAGCGTATGTTTTTACAGTTAACCTGACTGAAACTGAGAGTATGTTTTTACAGTTAACCTGACTGAAACAGAGAGTATGTTTTTACAGTTAACCTGACTGAAACTGAGAGTATGTTTTTACAGTTAACCTGACTGAAACTGAGAGTATGTTTTTACAGTTTACAGTTTACCTGACTGAAACTGAGAGTATGTTTTTTACAGTTTACAGTCTACCTGACTGAAACTGAGAGTATGTTTTTACAATTAACCTGACTTACAGTTAACCTGACTGAAACAGAGACTATGTTTTTACAGTTAACCTGACTGAAACAGAGGGTATGTTTTTGCAGTTAACCTGACTGAAACAGGGAGTATGTTTTTACAGTTAACCTGACTGAAACAGAGAGTATGTTTTTACAGTTAACCTGACTGAAACTGAGAGTATGATTTTACAGTTAACCTGACTGAAACTGAGAGTATGTTTTTACAGTTTACCTGACTGAAACAGAGAGTATGTTTTTACAGTTAACCTGACTGAAACAAAGAGTATGTTTTTATAGTTAATGCCTTGATGTCTTTGTGACTCACATCACTTAAGACAAGCAGCACTGTACCTGCACATACTGTATCCAAAAATCAGCTCAGCAGGAAGTTTCCGCTGTGAATTAACTTTTGGAAGAAATCCAGTGGAGGACAGTTTATACCATAAAGTGCAAATCATCTACCAGTGGGAATATGGATTAAAATGTCAAATCAATCATTCACACTATTGCGGTCGATGGCAGGGAATTGTGGGACCCAGTCATTGGTGCAGATATTTCTGAATGGGACAAACACCCAACCAAAATTCTGCAGGCACAATTCCAAAGGAATACAACCAGCAAGACTTCCAAAGAAGGGCAATAAAATCTTGGTTCCATTCAAGAAATTAGTGAACCAAATTATAAAGTGACACAAATAAATGGACTTTTACCTATTGGGACACAAACACAACCAATAGCACAAAGAAAAATGGGATTCTCCCTGAAAGCAGAATGCGTAACCCTGGTTACTCATGAACAAAAGGAAACAATGATGAAGAAGGAAGTATGGACTTAGTGAGTCCAGCCTGGATATTGAGTTAGGGTTAGGGTTAGTCCAGCCTGGGCATTGAGACACATCAAGAGATCTGGCTGCCCAGACAGGTTAGGGTGAGGGCTAGGGTCAGTGGTTGTGGTCCCTGTGTCATACATACATATGGATGTATGTGCATTATATTGCGTTTCCCTTTTCCATGTAAATGAACAGTGCAAAGTTTTATTTTAATTAGATTTGGCAAAATAAGTGTAAACTTGTCATTCCAATAAAGCAGTTTTGAGAGAGAGATTGAGACAGCGATTGTTCATGTTGTACTTCTGCTGTTTGGCTATTTGTTTTGTATGTTTCTTGTTTGCTTTGGCACTATATACCATGTGTATGGCATGCCAATAAAGCACATTGAATTGATTTGAGAAAGCGAGAGAGAGTGGAAGAGAGATAGAGAGAGAGAGTGGGAGAGAGATAGAGAGAGCGTGGGGCAGATGGGGTGGCTAAAAGTAAAGTACCTCATTGATCATGTGATCTGCCTCCTGCTGCTCCTCCACCAGCCTACAGCGCATGAGTAAAATCATTCATATCTTTCCATCATTTATATCTGTCCTCATTCATATCTGTCCTCATTCATATCTGTCCTCATTCATTTCTGTCCTCATTCATATCTGTCCTCATTCATATCTGTCCATCATTCATATCTGTCCATCATTCATATCTGTCCATCATTCATATCTGTCCTCATTCATATCTGTCCATCATTCATATCTGTCCTCTTATCTCTGGTCTTGTCCCATCCTCTTCCTGTTTGGCAGCTGCACCAGCCTGTGCTTCTAACCCTCATACCAGTTTTTATTTGTCTTCTGTATTTTTAACAATTAAAATTTCTGTTGGAATAATGAAAAATTCTAAACTTTACTGCCACTATATCCAAAGCAAAGCACTATATCCTCAAGAATACAAGAGACGTGGTGGTGCAGCAGGCTAAGATGCAGCGGACTTGCGGTTGCAGTCTGTTGCAGTTGCACACAGAGGACCCGGTTCAATACCCAGTCCTGCCAAAAGCCAGTAGCATGTGACCACGGATCATTCTCTTAATCCACAGCCAGGGTTTTTCTGCAGACTCCACCCCATCTGCCTCACTCTTCCCCCAAGCCACCCCATCTGCCCCACTCTTCCCCCGAGCCACCCCATCTGCCCCACTCTTCCCCCGAGCCGCCCCATCTGCCCCACTCTTCCCCCGAGCTGCCCCATCTGCCCCACTCTTCCCCCGAGCTGCCCCATCTGCCCCACTCTTCCCCCGAGCCGTTGTACTTGGCTGTCTTGGCTCATATGCTTCCTCCAGCAGGACCACCTGCTTGGATGTTTTTGAGATGATGATGTCTGCTCTCAGGGTGGAGCTGCTTCTCCTGCTGTACCTTCATCTGCCAGTCAGGTGCTGCTCCCCGGAGCTGCAGTGCTGCCCCTGGCTGGGGTTTGGGCTTCTCTCCTGCTCTACTGGTCGGAGGAACTCGGTTCGGTCTTTGGCACCGCAGATGGTTTACACAGTCGCCTTCAGCACTTGGTCAGGATGTGCTCAATTGTTCCTCTTCTCTGGCACAAGGGGCAGGCTGGAGAGCCAGTCTTGCCCCAGCAGAGGAGGCTGGATGGGCTGGCAGGACGTCATAAACCCTAAATAGAGCCTGTCACACCAAGACCAAGAGATCTTGTGGTCCATTGCCGTTCCTGTTTCGTCTGTCATGTGACTTGCTGCCGCATCCCCACCACCTGACTTCCCCACAGCTCCTCGACCCCAGCTCTCACCTCGTATGTACCAGTTGGCGCCTGCCTTTGCCCTGGGCTCTGGCAGAGTGGGTTGCCTTTGCCCTGGGCTCTGGCAGAGTGGGTTGCCTTTGCCCTGGGCTCTGGCAGAGTGGGTTGCCTTTGCCCTGGGCTCTGGCAGAGCGGGTTGCCTTTGCTCTGGGCTCTGGCAGAGCGGGTTGGCAGTGTGGTTGCCGGGTGGTTCACTCCCTGTGGTCCCCCTCCTTTGCTGC